>NW_014577142.1:185129-194119 GCF_000485595.1 Priapulus caudatus | reverse complement strand
AGGCCTACTCGCTAGTATTCCGTTTGTAAACATCGCGCAATGTTCGTTACATTTCCTTACTTTTATAGAGGTGAGTTAATTGGCTGCATGCATGATGCAATGTGCAGGTATGCTTCGATAAATTCATCTTAAATTTATATTAAAGTCCAATCAATGCATTTGTTGATTTTCATTTTGTAAAAGTGGTCAAACATGTTAGGGTCGGCAACCTATTTGGTAGGGTCGTCGGTACCGGAAACAAAAATTTTTTTGTTACGCCTTATGAAAGTTGCCACGAGATGCGCGTACGTTTAAGTGTCTTAATGTTAAAAATTGAAGCTCCATCGTACTAGTAGCCAAGCAACTATTGCAAGGACAGAATAGCAGGCCGTTCTCCACGTTGACGCAAACGGGCCGCCGCCCCCGTTTTCGGAAAATCTCCCCCCCGTTTGAATCGTTGCCGCCCCTGTTTAAATTCACCTCCGCCCCGGTTTCGCGAGGAAATTTCCACAACAAATAAAGTTGACAGCGCCCGGAATCGATCCTCAAGACATTGCCGTAAGACCATGACATACCTGACGCAATGCACCTCCAGACAGTACACAAGTACCTGACACTGCCACTAGTCTAACCTGTGCAGTCTGTGATACTCGACACCAGACTCGGCTATCTAAACACAAGAACCCCACACACCGTCTACTGTGTGGTGGCGATTTTACCCATGTAATTAGTCGTACGGTAAAAAATACACCCCCAACCCCCCCTAGCTTTTCCCCCCCCCCTCCCCTTCCCCTCCCCTCCCCCCGTTTGAATTTCACCTGCGGAGAACCCTGCGATAGGTAAGCTCACTCATCCATTTACCTACGCAAAGCCTACAGGCTGAATCATGAAACAGACTGCCACCCGTAACCTTAATTAACCAGGCAAAAACTAAACAGTACGTATCAACCACCACAATGCAATGCGCAGTGCACTGGCAGTGGATAATTACATGTCAAACACACTATAGCTACCAGAATTCATAGAAATTATACGATTTTAAGGAGCCATAACCTTCTTCAACCAAATTTAGCTTTGAAATTCACTGTGACATTGGAGCATACATCCAGGCATGTACTAGATTCTAACTAGGCACAACCCGCAGTCAAATTCTTTCTACACAGACAGTCAAACAAATCCATGTTTACCCTCTTCTTGAGGTCAAAAGGTTATCCGCACACTTACTCTTCGCATGTCAGCGAAACCACATTCAGGTCCTTTCAATAAAGCATAAAACATGAAGGTCACCGCTGAAAAAAAAAAGTTTGCAATCCGCTCCCGTCAGTCATGTCCTCAAAAAATGTTTAAAATCTATGCCTGTTGCCCATTGACCTTTGACTCAATGTTCAGCACAGGATGGTTCCCTACCCATGCTGCTATACACCGACTACGTCACCGATCCTAGGTTGCAGTCGTTTAGTATTGTCGCGCAATTCTGACGATTTCCTCCCTCATACCTTCAAGTTAAGGAGGGAATGTTCCCCTTCTTCTTGACATCCTCTTGACCTTGACGCCCAGCTTCGACATCCCAACCTCGTTTCGATTACCCCCCCCCCCCGTCCCCTAATATCGTAGACCGTACTTCGAAGCGGTTAGATTTGTGCCCAACTGTGAAGCGTCGACGACGACGACGACAATCGACAATCCATCCATTCTACAAGCTGCACCTGACTAGTCAGGATGAGTATAACAAGGTCTCATATGCCTAAGAGTCACTTTTGTACAATTTCCATTGTCAATCGACCTACACAAGCCTCGCCTTACTTAATCTCGTACCAATTCATACATCGTGCAAAAGATTCAAGAGGGATTACTTAAATTTTACCAAAAAGTAATACACAATGCTTTAAAATGCCATGATTTACTTGACAAAACATACTAATCACACACAAGTCCTTGCAATAACAAGAGGAAAGTAGTTTGCTAAAGCAATGTTAGTCCAGATATGTTAGACAACCACGATGCAGCTGATTGTAACATTCACATTCAAAAGATGGTGCCATCTTGGTGCCTAGAATAACAATTGTCATTAATCTAATGCCAGCTTTTTGTTAAAGATTAGGCCTTATTATTTTTTGCACCGTTTTCAAAATATTGACTTTAAAAAATAAGCACATCTGATAATATATAGTAGCCCAGCATATACGACGAAATCCTAATAGAGAACATGTTACTTATTACTCACAGCTATCAAATACATGATGGTTTGTTCTGTTTATGGTATATAAAATACTGCCACTAACTGCAGCAACAATCTCTTTAGTGTCCGAATTTGCCTTGAAATATGGGCAACAGACAAAAGTGCATCCCATCTGGAATGACATTAGTGGTTGCTAGACTGCGTAAGCATTTCCAATTAATTAATGTAACATTACATTAACAAACTGTAGGGCAGGGCTCACGAGAAAACAAATGACATCATCATGTGAACGGTCAACAAAAAGTGCGCAGGCGACAGCCCTCAACTGACGTGTACTGTAGCCAGGGATTCTTCTGATAAACTACTGGCCAAGCGAGATCAAGTGCCGCCCTTCCTGCCACCGCAATTCGCGATCAGAGCATATATCTAGATACGTACTAATACAGCATCTAAATCTATGATAGGCTTTGCCTATAACCTACTGGTAGTACAGTAATAGAGATACAGCTGGTACTTGAATGACTTCGCTATATTACACAGTTGAATCATCAGCGCGAGCCGCCGAGCGTAGTGTGGTCGTGGCGGCCTGAGATGGGGAGGGGGATGGGGGTAGGAGGGCGCTCTAATAACAAAGAGCAGCTTCATTCCTTGTTAACAGTCAACAAAATCATGTTTTTAACCTCCTCTTGAGGCAAAAAGGTTATCGAGACACTTATGCTGCGTTGTACACTATCGATTTTTGTCGCAATCGTACGATTTCAAGTGCATTCCAACACAATATCGGCTAAATTTCGATTGCAATTGGAGTCAGAGTCTGGCAAGTTGGACAAATAGAACACTTCTATCTCAAGATCCTATACAACGCATTCCAAGACATATTAGCCTGACTTTCAGATTAGACACTTGATGCTATCTATATTACATTGCAATCAACTACCAGTAAGTATTGCAATGTCGGCAATAATACAAGAATGCGTTGGAAGCAGCTCAAAAGATTTACTTAACATTGGTAGATGTGCTTAAGTAGAAATAACACTGCTTACCATAGCTAAAAATTATTTGTTTGAGATGGTGCCCTAAAAATGATACACCACAGGTCCGTGATACACACACACATGAACACAAAACTTCATAAATAACAATGGAGTCTATTGCCACTTCACTTGATGCCTCGTACAAAGCACTGGCCCATAACCAGGATCGCAATCAATTTTCTAAAGACAATATACTACTCGTTCGTAGTTAATTGCATATTAACCAGAGAGACATGATACAAGATTGGTGCACAGCTGTGCTGTGATCCTGAGCGCTGCCCGCGCGGATGATACGCCGCAGTCCGTGGGATATGCGCACTCGACCGCGGGGATGTTCAAGTATGAAGCGCTGTCGCAGTGGAGCACGTGCCGCCAAATGTCGAGGCCCGCGCTGCACGTCTCCACAGCGTCAGAGGATTGGTCTGTAGTTGGACAGAGATAACAAATGAAGCTTGCTTCTCAATAACGAACTATCGCGCGGTTAACATAAAGAGCGATATTAGACCTTGAATTTTCTTGACTAGTCAGTCAAAGGCTGTGTTGGGGTCCATTATGAGAAGCCTTCCAATGCAAAATGGCCCTGAAGTGAGATTGGTTTTTCCGGAGCCCAAACCGCAAATACTGTCTCCCATCTTACAATACACCCCCCTCCCTGACAGATCACGGGCATCTTACGCCGTCAAACAATAACAGAGAAGAAATTCGTGTTGAGTTTTTGTGGCTCTTGACCGCACGTACATGCGCTACAAGACTCGTCTGAAAAGCACAGCACTTTGGAACGTCTCAATAAAATAAATATTCCAACAATTTTCAAATTGCATCGACCTCTGTGTGCAAAAGTAGGTGAACGTATGTGAAGCAGTTATACAGTAGTACTTACTGTGACATATGCGTGACTAACTGACACCACTAAATTGTAAAAAACTGTTCCATGCACCTTTAAGAAATGCTGAGAAATTACGGAGCGTTATCATCGCAAGAACTCACCGACACCGTACGCAGCAAAGCGTATATATATATGCTAAACAACACGCGTGTTCCCGAGTGCCTGCCTCCGATATCCATTTCGAGGCCCCACTAAGCCAGATAAGCCGCCGGCAAGACGTCATCACACACAGCTAGCCGCTTCATTGGCTACACAATCGAGTTATGCGCGGTTAGGGACTTCGGATTAATTTAAATTTGAGAAAAAGCTTCCTCAATGTCAATGAATGACGCGACTCGTTCATTCTCAACAGCGAGTGAAAATGCCTAAAATGTTCCACTTCTATGCGAAATGCATCGGCCGGGCATTTCATTATTTACGAAAAGTAAACAGGCTGGCGAAAGACAGTATGTACAGTAACTGGTCACGTCAGTGACGCCCCATTCATGTCCATCAACAAAGAAGGCGGGGCTTATTCTGATTACGGAGATGCGAAAATGCAACAGAAGGACGTAGCGCAGTGCGCTAAACAGCGTTCCAACATAGCAGAATGCCCTAGTTCCTGAGATCGGCGATTTGGTGGTCCAATGGGTCCCCATCTTTAAAAATATCAAAGTCTGGTGCGGCGTAGGCTGTGATTGGAAGACACAAAGTGTCAATCCTCGGCGCGCCTCGGCATCATGGCCGCATCACGTCCAGGTATAAAAATCAAGTCTTGCTTAAATGTATGTCATCGTTTTTTTTACTCTAAAATGGATCTTCAGAGAATGGTACCGAAAGGTTTCGTATGAAAATAATGTGCATGACTCCCTGAATGTGGAATCTGCTCCCAACAATATACCAGTTATAAGCAATAACTTGCACTCATTATAGGGTTCGAAATTAAAGGCAGCAAGCAGAAGTTTTGCTGCCTACAAAGACAGGTTTGCTGCCTGCTCCCAATGTCGGCATGAAATCCTTGCTGCCGAGAAATTCCTAATACTTGAGTTGATCATGACTAACTAAAACAAGAGCCGCAGAGCGTCTAGGCTCATCTAAGGTCTGTTGCTACGGTTATAAACGTAACATTTCAGTCGTGCGTAGTGACACCTTTGTTAGGGGCAGATATGCAGATACGCAGTCGCGCATCTTTTTCAGCAAACATTTTTTTTATTGCAGAGAGAGAGCGCGAGAGAGAGGAAGAGAGAAAGGGGGCGAGAGAGAAAGAAAGAGAGAGAGAGAGAGAGAGAGAGAAAGAGCGTGAGGAGAGAGAGGGAGAGAGTCAGTCAGACTAAATTGTTTATAAACAAATAACACCCATGCGGCGCGCTACTGTATCAGTTACGTCATCAATTGAAATGTACATTCCGATTTCGCCGTGCGACGTCCAAACTTTCGACGAAGATGGCAGGCAGAGGTAAGGCAGACGCATGTATAACGTACAGATTTCTTCAATGTCGGGGAGGATCAACACATTTCGACTGACAGTCAACCATCGGGCTCTGCAGCGTCCACAAGCCAGCATGCTCCACCATATCCCGACATTGCACACTACTGTAACGTCGACGGAGAGAGCCATGCCAAGGACAGTACAAAACTGGCAAAATTTGGTAGTTGCATGGCCAACCTTTCATTGGTAGGTTTGACGATTCAATTCTGCAATTACTTATCTCAAGATTGATTAATCTGAAGTTAAGAAAGTAATTCTTTCTGCACTTTTGAGCGCAATATACATTTGACCTATCCTGCCGGGACATTCTTCTCACTCTGTTCCGATAGATGGCGTGCATACTGCATCGTATTACGTAGACTGGTACGCGCTCCCACCTCTCGGCTTAGTTACTTGATGGGGCGAGTAATCGAGGTGGGAGCGAGTACCAGTCTGCGTTTAGCCCATGCTGTGATACTATCAGCCATGCTATCAGCCACCCACCTGCGAGGTAGTACTATTTATAGTTGGCCTTAATAAACAAGAGCCGCAGAGCGTCTGGGCTCATCTGAGGTCTGTTGCTACGATTATAAACGTAAAATTTCAGTCTGACAATCGGACAATCATGCGATTCTACAAGCTGCACCTGACTACGTCAGATGAGCTAACAAGATCTCATATGCTCCTAAAGAGTCACTTTTGTACAATTTCCATTTCAATACGACTACACAGCCTCGCCTTACTTAATCTCGTTACCAATTCATACAGTGTGCATAAAGATTAAGATGGGATTACTTAATTTTACCAAAAGGTAATACACAATGCTTTAAATGTGATTTACTTGCACAAAACATACTTACACCAACAAGTTCCTTGCAATAACAAGAGGCAAGTAGTTTGCTTAAAGCCAAGTTGTCCAGATATGTGTGGAGACAACCACGATGCAGCTGTTATTGGTAACATTCAAATTCAAAGATGGTGCCATCTTGGTGCCTAGATATAAAATTTGTCATTAAAATCTAATGCCAGCTTTTTGTTAAAGTTAGGCTTTATTATTTTTGCACCGTTTTAAAATATTGACTTTAAAAAAAGCACAATCTGGATAAATATATATAGCAGCATATAGACGCATCTAATAGAGAACATGTTACTTATTACTCCAGTATCAAAAATACATGGATGAGTTTGTTCTGTTATGGTATATAAAATAGCCATAATGCAGCAACATTCTTTAGTGTCACGATAATTCCCTTGAAATTGGCAACAAGACAAAAGTGCATCCCATTGAATGACATAGTGGTTCTAGACTGGTATAGCATTTCCATTAATTAATGTAAAGTTACCATTAACAAAGTGTAGGGGCAGGGACTCACGAGAAACAAATGACATCATCATGTGAACGCGTCAACAAACAAGTGCCGCAGAGCGACAGCGCTCAACTGACGTGTACTGTAGCCAGGTATTCTTCTGATAAACTCACTGGCAACCGAATCAAGTGCGCCCTCCTGCCACCGCATTCGCGCTCAGAGCATATATCTAGAATACTACTAATACAGATCTAAAATCTATGATAGGCTTTTGCTATACCTACTGGTAGTACAGTAATAAAGATACAGCTGTGTAACTTTAATGACTTCGCTATATTAACATGTTATCACTACATCATGCGTCGAGCGCTGAGCGTAATGTGTGTGGGAGGACGTGGGGAGCGAGGGGTGGAGCGGCGCTCTAATGAAACAAAAGAAACAGTTCAGTCCTTTGTTAACATGTCAAAAATCCCATGTTTTAACCCTCCTCTTGAGGCCAAAAGGTATCAGACACTTATCTCGCGTTTACACTATCAGATTTATTGTCAGCAAATCGTACACGATTCAAGTGCATTCCAAACCATCAATCGCTGAAATTCCGACTGCATTGACTGAGTCAGATCGGCTCAAGGTTGGAGAAATAAACAAAGTTCTATTCAACAATCCATATACAAGCATTCCAAACATATAGCCGACTTTAGAATTAGAAACACATATGTAGGCTATTACATCCATAGCAATACCATAAAGTATGCAATGTTCGAATATAACGCAGAAATGTTGGGAAAAGACAAGTTCAAAAGATTTTACTTAAAGTGGTTAACTAGTGTGGTTAAGTAAAATAACATAGGCTTAGCATACGCTAAATTATTTGTTTGAATGTGAAAAATTACACGAACAGCAGGTTGGCGATAACACACATCCATAACACAAACCTTCATAAATAACAATGGACGTCTATTGCCAATCATTTACTGCCTCTACAAAGACTGGGCATAACAGGATCGAATCGAATTTTCTAAAGAATTACTACTCGTTGGCTAGTTAATCATATTAACCAGAGGACAGATACAAAGATTGCGTGTCTCAGCCCCCCCGCCCCCTTTGCTGTGATCCTTGACGCGCGCGCGATTAGACGCGGCAGTCCGTGGTATATCGCACGCGACCGCGGATGTCAATGTATGAAAGCGCTTCCCGCAGTGCAGACGTGCGCTCAAAATCAGGCCCGGCGCACGTCTCCCACAGCTGGTCAGAGGATGTCTGTAAGTTTTAGAAATAACAGGGAGACTGTTCAAAATAAGAACTATCGTGCGGTTAAGATAAGACATATAGACTTGAATTTCTTGACTAGTCATCAAAGGCTTTTGGGGTCCAATTATGCAGAGCTTTCCAATTAAAATGCCCATGAAGTGGAAATTTGATTTTTCGCAACCTCCAAGAAAATGTCTCGCATCTTACAAAATACACCACCCCTGCCCCGATTAATCACGCATTACGCGTCAACAATAACTAGAAAAAATTGTTGAGTTTGTGGCTCTTCGACGCACTACATTGACGTACAGACTGTGAAAAAGCACAGGCACTTGGAAACGTCCAAAAAATAAATAATTCACTACAATTTTCACAATATCGACCGCCGTGTTCAAAATAGTTGAACGTAATGTGAAGCATATACAGTTAGTACTTACTGTGACACTACCGTTGACTAAACTGCACCAACTAAAATTGGTAAAAATGTCCATGCACCTAAGAAATGCTGATAATTAACGAGGTTATCATCGCAAACCCCCGAAACCGTACCTCACAAACACTATATATATTGTAAATAAACACCGTGTTGCGAGTGCCGCCTCCCCGATACCAATTTCGAGGTCTCCCACTAATCCAAGCAAAAGCGCGCGGGCAAGAGTCACACACACCAGCTACGTTCATTGCTACACAATCGAGACGCGGTAGGATTTTCGAAATATTTAATTTGAAAGAAAAACTTCAATGTTATATGAATGACGCAACATCGTCATCTCCAACACGAGTGAAAATCGCCCTAAATAGTTCCACTTCCTATTGGCGAAATGCATCGGTCCGGCATTTTCATAGTTACAAAAGCTAAACAAGGCTGGCGAAAGACATATGGTACAGTAACTGCACTGTCAGCTAC
>NW_014577142.1:166182-185104 GCF_000485595.1 Priapulus caudatus | reverse complement strand
AGGCCTACTCGCTAGTACTTCCGCTTTGTAAACATCGCGCATATGTTCGTTACATTTCCTTACTTTATCAGAGGTGAGTTAATTGGCTGAGCATGATCGCAATGTGCAGGCTATGCTTCGATACAATTGCATCTCTAAATTTATATTCAAAGTCCAATCAATGCATTTGTTCGATTTTCATTTTCGTAAAAGCTGGTCAACCACATGCTTAGGTCGGCAACCTATTTGGTAGGTCGTCGGTACCGGAAACAAAAATTTTATTTGTTCGCCTTATGAAAGTCTGCCACGAGATGCCGTACGTTTAAGTTCTAAGTTAAAAATTGAAGCTCCATCGCTGACATAGTAGCCAAAGCAACTATTGCAAAGACAGAATAGCAGGCCGTTCTCCACGTTGACGCAAACGGGCCGCCGCCCCCGTTTTCGGAAAATCTCCCCCCCGTTTGAATCGTTGCCGCCCCTGTTTAAATTCACCTCCGCCCCGGTTTCGCGAGGAAATTTCCACAACAAATAAAGTTGACAGCGCCCGGAATCGATCCTCAAGACATTGCCGTAAGACCATGACATACCTGACGCAATGCACCTCCAGACAGTACACAAGTACCTGACACTGCCACTAGTCTAACCTGTGCAGTCTGTGATACTCGACACCAGACTCGGCTATCTAAACACAAGAACCCCACACACCGTCTACTGTGTGGTGGCGATTTTACCCATGTAATTAGTCGTACGGTAAAAAATACACCCCCAACCCCCCCTAGCTTTTCCCCCCCCCCTCCCCTTCCCCTCCCCTCCCCCCGTTTGAATTTCACCTGCGGAGAACCCTGCGATAGGTAAGCTCACTCATCCATTTACCTACGCAAAGCCTACAGGCTGAATCATGAAACAGACTGCCACCCGTAACCTTAATTAACCAGGCAAAAACTAAACAGTACGTATCAACCACCACAATGCAATGCGCAGTGCACTGGCAGTGGATAATTACATGTCAAACACACTATAGCTACCAGAATTCATAGAAATTATACGATTTTAAGGAGCCATAACCTTCTTCAACCAAATTTAGCTTTGAAATTCACTGTGACATTGGAGCATACATCCAGGCATGTACTAGATTCTAACTAGGCACAACCCGCAGTCAAATTCTTTCTACACAGACAGTCAAACAAATCCATGTTTACCCTCTTCTTGAGGTCAAAAGGTTATCCGCACACTTACTCTTCGCATGTCAGCGAAACCACATTCAGGTCCTTTCAATAAAGCATAAAACATGAAGGTCACCGCTGAAAAAAAAAAGTTTGCAATCCGCTCCCGTCAGTCATGTCCTCAAAAAATGTTTAAAATCTATGCCTGTTGCCCATTGACCTTTGACTCAATGTTCAGCACAGGATGGTTCCCTACCCATGCTGCTATACACCGACTACGTCACCGATCCTAGGTTGCAGTCGTTTAGTATTGTCGCGCAATTCTGACGATTTCCTCCCTCATACCTTCAAGTTAAGGAGGGAATGTTCCCCTTCTTCTTGACATCCTCTTGACCTTGACGCCCAGCTTCGACATCCCAACCTCGTTTCGATTACCCCCCCCCCCCGTCCCCTAATATCGTAGACCGTACTTCGAAGCGGTTAGATTTGTGCCCAACTGTGAAGCGTCGACGACGACGACGACAATCGACAATCCATCCATTCTACAAGCTGCACCTGACTAGTCAGGATGAGTATAACAAGGTCTCATATGCCTAAGAGTCACTTTTGTACAATTTCCATTGTCAATCGACCTACACAAGCCTCGCCTTACTTAATCTCGTACCAATTCATACATCGTGCAAAAGATTCAAGAGGGATTACTTAAATTTTACCAAAAAGTAATACACAATGCTTTAAAATGCCATGATTTACTTGACAAAACATACTAATCACACACAAGTCCTTGCAATAACAAGAGGAAAGTAGTTTGCTAAAGCAATGTTAGTCCAGATATGTTAGACAACCACGATGCAGCTGATTGTAACATTCACATTCAAAAGATGGTGCCATCTTGGTGCCTAGAATAACAATTGTCATTAATCTAATGCCAGCTTTTTGTTAAAGATTAGGCCTTATTATTTTTTGCACCGTTTTCAAAATATTGACTTTAAAAAATAAGCACATCTGATAATATATAGTAGCCCAGCATATACGACGAAATCCTAATAGAGAACATGTTACTTATTACTCACAGCTATCAAATACATGATGGTTTGTTCTGTTTATGGTATATAAAATACTGCCACTAACTGCAGCAACAATCTCTTTAGTGTCCGAATTTGCCTTGAAATATGGGCAACAGACAAAAGTGCATCCCATCTGGAATGACATTAGTGGTTGCTAGACTGCGTAAGCATTTCCAATTAATTAATGTAACATTACATTAACAAACTGTAGGGCAGGGCTCACGAGAAAACAAATGACATCATCATGTGAACGGTCAACAAAAAGTGCGCAGGCGACAGCCCTCAACTGACGTGTACTGTAGCCAGGGATTCTTCTGATAAACTACTGGCCAAGCGAGATCAAGTGCCGCCCTTCCTGCCACCGCAATTCGCGATCAGAGCATATATCTAGATACGTACTAATACAGCATCTAAATCTATGATAGGCTTTGCCTATAACCTACTGGTAGTACAGTAATAGAGATACAGCTGGTACTTGAATGACTTCGCTATATTACACAGTTGAATCATCAGCGCGAGCCGCCGAGCGTAGTGTGGTCGTGGCGGCCTGAGATGGGGAGGGGGATGGGGGTAGGAGGGCGCTCTAATAACAAAGAGCAGCTTCATTCCTTGTTAACAGTCAACAAAATCATGTTTTTAACCTCCTCTTGAGGCAAAAAGGTTATCGAGACACTTATGCTGCGTTGTACACTATCGATTTTTGTCGCAATCGTACGATTTCAAGTGCATTCCAACACAATATCGGCTAAATTTCGATTGCAATTGGAGTCAGAGTCTGGCAAGTTGGACAAATAGAACACTTCTATCTCAAGATCCTATACAACGCATTCCAAGACATATTAGCCTGACTTTCAGATTAGACACTTGATGCTATCTATATTACATTGCAATCAACTACCAGTAAGTATTGCAATGTCGGCAATAATACAAGAATGCGTTGGAAGCAGCTCAAAAGATTTACTTAACATTGGTAGATGTGCTTAAGTAGAAATAACACTGCTTACCATAGCTAAAAATTATTTGTTTGAGATGGTGCCCTAAAAATGATACACCACAGGTCCGTGATACACACACACATGAACACAAAACTTCATAAATAACAATGGAGTCTATTGCCACTTCACTTGATGCCTCGTACAAAGCACTGGCCCATAACCAGGATCGCAATCAATTTTCTAAAGACAATATACTACTCGTTCGTAGTTAATTGCATATTAACCAGAGAGACATGATACAAGATTGGTGCACAGCTGTGCTGTGATCCTGAGCGCTGCCCGCGCGGATGATACGCCGCAGTCCGTGGGATATGCGCACTCGACCGCGGGGATGTTCAAGTATGAAGCGCTGTCGCAGTGGAGCACGTGCCGCCAAATGTCGAGGCCCGCGCTGCACGTCTCCACAGCGTCAGAGGATTGGTCTGTAGTTGGACAGAGATAACAAATGAAGCTTGCTTCTCAATAACGAACTATCGCGCGGTTAACATAAAGAGCGATATTAGACCTTGAATTTTCTTGACTAGTCAGTCAAAGGCTGTGTTGGGGTCCATTATGAGAAGCCTTCCAATGCAAAATGGCCCTGAAGTGAGATTGGTTTTTCCGGAGCCCAAACCGCAAATACTGTCTCCCATCTTACAATACACCCCCCTCCCTGACAGATCACGGGCATCTTACGCCGTCAAACAATAACAGAGAAGAAATTCGTGTTGAGTTTTTGTGGCTCTTGACCGCACGTACATGCGCTACAAGACTCGTCTGAAAAGCACAGCACTTTGGAACGTCTCAATAAAATAAATATTCCAACAATTTTCAAATTGCATCGACCTCTGTGTGCAAAAGTAGGTGAACGTATGTGAAGCAGTTATACAGTAGTACTTACTGTGACATATGCGTGACTAACTGACACCACTAAATTGTAAAAAACTGTTCCATGCACCTTTAAGAAATGCTGAGAAATTACGGAGCGTTATCATCGCAAGAACTCACCGACACCGTACGCAGCAAAGCGTATATATATATGCTAAACAACACGCGTGTTCCCGAGTGCCTGCCTCCGATATCCATTTCGAGGCCCCACTAAGCCAGATAAGCCGCCGGCAAGACGTCATCACACACAGCTAGCCGCTTCATTGGCTACACAATCGAGTTATGCGCGGTTAGGGACTTCGGATTAATTTAAATTTGAGAAAAAGCTTCCTCAATGTCAATGAATGACGCGACTCGTTCATTCTCAACAGCGAGTGAAACATGCTAAAAATGTTCCACTTCTAGGCGAATGATGCGGCCGGGCATCTGCTTTATTTACGAAAGTAAACAGCGTGGCGAAAGACAGTATGCTACAGTAACTGCGATCACGTCAGTGACGCCCCATTCATGTCCATCAACAAAGAAGGCGGGGCTTATTCTGATTACGAGATGCAAAATGCAACAGGAGCGACGACTAGCGCAGTGCGCTAAAACAGCGTTCCAACACTAGCAGACATGCCCCTCAGTTCCTGAATCGGCGTATTTCGATGTCCACACTGGTTCCCCATCCTTTCAAAAATATCAAAGTCTGGTGCAGCGTATGCTGTGATCTGCGCAAGACACAAGTGCAATCCTCGGCAGCGCCTTCGGCAGATCATGGCCCGCATCACAGTCCAGCGTAATAAAAATCAAGTCTTGCTGTAAATGTATGTCATACGTGTTTTTTACTTCTGAACAATGATTTCAGGAGAATGGATACGAAAGTTTCGTATGCAAAATAATGGCGCATGACTCGGACTGAATGTGGAATCTGTCACCAACAACGTATACCAGTTATAAGCCAATAACTTGCATCATTATGGGTTCCGAAATTAAGCAGCAAGCAGAAGTTTTGCCTGCCTACAAAGAACAGGTTTGCTTGCCTGCTACAATTCGCCATGGAAATCCTTGCGCTGCCGAAGATTCCTTTAATACTTGAGTGATCGATGACTAATAAACAAGAAGCCCGCAGAAGCGTCTAGGCCCTCATCTAAGGTCTGTTGCTACGGGTATAAACGTAACATTTTCCAGTCGTGGCGAGTACACCTGTTGTTATGGGGCAGATTGCAGTACGCAGCTCTCGATCTTTTCAGCAAACATTTTTTTTATCTGCAGAGAGAGAGCGCGACGAGACGAGGGACAGAGAGAAAGGGGCGAGAGAGAAAGAAAGAGAGAGAGAGAGAGAGAGAGAAAGAGCGTGAGGAGCAGGAGGAGAGAGTCAGTGCAGACTAAATTGTTTATCAAAACAAAGTAACACCATGCGGCGCGCATACTCGCTATCAGTTACGTCATCAATTGAAAATTACAGTGTCCGTATTTCGCCGTGCCGCACGTCAAAACTTTCGCACGAAGATGCGCAGGCACGAGGTAAGCAGACGCCTGCTATAACCGTACACGATTTCTAATGTCGGGGAGGATCAACACATTTCGACGACAGTAAACCATCGGGCTCTGCCAGCGTCACAAGCCAGCATGCTCCACCATATCCGACATTGCACACACTTGTAACGTCGACGCGAGAGAGCCATGCCAAGGACAGTACAACCTGGCCTCAATTGGTAGTATGCATGGCCAACCTTTCCACTATGCGTAGGTCTGCACGCATTCAATTCTGCAATTACTTTAAGCTCAAGCATTGATTAATCTGAAGTGAAGAAAGTACATTCTTTCTGCACTTTTAGACGCAATATACATTGAGCCTATCCTGCCGGACATTCTTCTCACTCTGTTCGATAGATGGCGCTGCTACTTCATCGTATTACGTTAGACTTGGTACGCGCTCCCATACCTCTCGCCCTTAGTTACATTGATAGGGCCGAATAATCGAGCGTGGCGAGCGAGTACCAGTCTGCCAACGTTTAGCCCATCTGGATACTATCAGCCATGCTACTCAGCCCCCACGCTGCGAGTAGTACTATTTATAGTCGCTTAATAAACAAGAGCCGCAGAGCGTCTGGCGTCCATCTGAGGTCTGTTGCCTGACGAATTATAACGTAAAAATTTTCAGTCCGTGCGCTAGTACCAACATTTGTAGGCGCAGATATGCAGAACACGCAGCTGGTACACATCATTGTTAAGGACACGCACCACTATCGCAGATGGAGGGTAGGGGAGGCGTGGGAGGGGTGGGGGAGGGGCGGGGGAGCGGGTGGGAATGGGGAGGATGGGGTAGGGGGCTCATAATCAGCAAAGCAGTCTCACTCCTTTGTTAACAGTAACAATCCAGTTTAACCCTCCTGAGGGTCAAAAAGGTTATCCAACACTGACTCTTCGCATGTCAGCAGAAGGGACATTTCATGGTCCTTTCCATAAAGCCATAAAAATGGGGTCACCCTTGAAACAAAAAAGTTTTTCAATCGCTCCGTCAGACCATGTCCTCAGAAACTGCTCTAAAATCTCCTGTGCCCATTGACGTGACTCAAATCTTCAGGCACAATGATGGCTTTCCGACCATGATGCATACACCGACTATCACGAGCCTAGGTCGAGCCGTTAGATTTGTGCCGCATTCTGCATTTCCTCCCTATACCTTAAGATGAAGGAGCCTGAATGTTCCTTCTTTTACACCTGCTTGACCTGTTGACTTTGACTCCCAGCCTTCGGACAGCCAACTCGTTTGACGATACCCCCCAAATTGCGAGATATGCGTGACGTACGCGAGCGGTTCAAGATTCTGTGTTGTCCCAAACTGTATTACGGACGATCCGGACGGACGGACGGTGGTGGGAGTCGGGACGGAACGCGAATTTCAAGCGATTCTACAAGCTGCATCTGACTATGTCAGATGAGCTAAAAACAGACGTTTGCGTAAGTGCTATTGACATTGTATTTGTATTCCCAAGTTCCAACGTACAGAATCTCATATAGAGAATGAAGTTCATATATGATTTAAGGCGCGTAAACGTTGTTCAAGTAAGTTTTGCATGCAGAATTTCACTGTGAAATTTAAGTCTTCCACGATCACACAAGTACCATCAAACACAGTTCAGTCCTTTGTTAACAGCCAACAAATCCATGTTTAACCCTCCTCTTGGGGGTCAAAAGGTTATCAGACACTTACTCTTCGCACGTCAGTGGAAAGCACATTTCATGGTCCTTTCAATAAAGCCATAAAAATGGTAGGTCACCGCTGACACAAAAAAGTTTTCCAATGCTATATCACGAGCCTAGGTCGAGCCGTTTAGATTTGTGCCGCAATTCTGCATTTCCTCCCTATACCTTAAGTTAAGGAGGGAATGTTCCCCCTTTTTTTACACCTCTTGACCTTTGACCCTCACCTTCGACATCCCAACTCGTTTTCGGATTACAATTAGGACACATAACATTTTTTTAATCAATTTCGAACCGAGGGTGATATATGACACCTCCAGATTTGTCCCAAATTATTTTTTTTTAATGTTACATTGTTAGATATGTTTGTGATAGACAAAAATCTTATTTTTGATCCTCAATAAGGTCCGCTTTTTTCAGGGGGTCCTCGAAAATCGGGGTCTAAAGGGGCCTAATTGACAAAGTAACCAAAATTCGTTTTTTAAATGCCAATATTTCTGTGTGCCATAAGTCAGCCACAAAGATTTTCATTTGTGGGACTCTATGGGGCAATGATTTTCCAAAAATGCAAAAACTTAAGTGTGATAAAGCCCATAGGTGGTGCTCTAAATCACTAATTTCATAATTGCCCACCCTTATCCAGGGGGGTCCTGTGGCTTGTGCCCTAAGTCAGCCAAGGTGTTTTATGTGTTATGATAGATTAGCACCACTACTTTTGATTTGGACAAAAATTACCGTGGCTGAGTTAGAGCGCACAAGTATAGAGAGTGCTTTTGCCACTTAATACTGAAAATTATCCTCTTTTCACAGAGTAATTTCTCCGCGCGCCCTAAGTCAAACATGGTGAAATATGGTTCATTTTGTCTCTCTGCATCTGTAGTATTAGTGATGAGCCCTATCTAATACCAATCTACATTCCAATTGTCACACAAATCAAGCCAAATCTGGTGATATGGAATAATGGCCTAGCTTTTAAACACTGACACTTAATTATTATCAGTTGAGTTGAAGCACAGGCCCTTGGAGGCTCAAGTTTCAAGTTTCAAGAAGAGTAAAAGAGCGAACTGCTTCGCTCTTTTACTCTTTTTGAAACTTGAAACTTGAGCCTCCAAGCTGGCCTGTGGTTGAAGCAGCGAATTTAGTATTCTTACAATCAACTCAGCCAAAGCCTAGTTTAGCACCCTGGATTAGTTTAGCACACATGCGAAAATATATGTGCAAGGTCCCAAACTATCCTTGATCCATCAACTCAACTCAGCTCAACAATCAACTCTCAGTCTCAACAATCTCTTCAACTCAGAAAAACACCACACACGTTAATTATCGTATAAACTAATAAAGTATAAACTATAACTATAAAGTACACAAAATTGTGATGTGCTGTTTCATTTTGGATGTCAGTTTTTTTAATCATTATTTATTCCAATACTAAAAATAAAACCAATAAAACAATGTGACAATTTGGCACTATTAGTATTACTAATAGTAATACTATTTGTATTACTATTAGTACGTAATAGTACTAATACTAGAAGTAGAAGTATTACTATTAGTATATGAGTACTATTGCGTGGTAATTTAGATTAGCTTAGACTAGATACAATAATGTATAACCCAACAAGGACTCAAGAGTAGGGTATTACTATTAGTAGGCATGATAGTTGATACTACTAGTAGTAGTAGAAGTAGTACTCTTGTTGGGTTACATTAATCATTATACTACTACTAGTACTACTAGTACTAGTACTACTACTAGTAGTAGTACTACTATTAATACGTACTAATTAATTGCACATAAACTAGAATATAAAAAATCAAGACATAATAAAGCATAACATTTCACATCACATATCGGCTACCACTATTCACTAACATTAGTTTTTTCCCACTATCAAAACAGCACTGACGGAAAGTGCCCAGCACTGCAGCAGTATTCACGATTTCAGAATCGAATCGACACAGCTATGGAATTTGATCATCTTCGGACAGCCACAAACGTTCAAAGAAAAAGACAAACAAAATACTACGCACTTGCCTATATTCACAATTACATAAAGACAGAGAGTCAACCTACTTATTAGTCGGTGTATTTTCTTTAATTGTAAGTCAGGCGTGGAGAAATACCGATGAATTTCTGAGCTTTCCCAGAAAACTCCACAAAATGTCTGACAATGTCTGAAAATTGCACGTTCACATGTCGAACCTAGTTTCGCGTAATCTCGCGCGTTTACAAGTTGCAACATGGCAGCGTCCGGAGAGTGGTTTACGTCCACGACATCACCTCAAAATGTATGATATCAATCATATATCCTTGGTTTCGAAAGGTTACATATTTTACACGAAAATAGAAATAAAATCACATTATATATACTACTATCGATTTTCGATTGATTATTTGGATTGTCGTCGTTGCAACAGACACTTGTGAGTTGTGAGTTGTGAAGTTGTGTGTGTCTCGGTCAGACTCACTGTACTGCCACTGCCACTGGTAGTAGTACATATAAGCCGCGTTCACACGGAGCGAAGGAACTCGTGTCAAATGCGTCCCGGGACGAGCGTTCACACGGACGTTTTCTCGGTACGAAAACGACTCGGGTCGTTTCGACCCGAGTCCTGGTTCATTTTTGCCGTGTGAACGCGCGACTCGGGTTGGAATTAGAACGAGAACGAAAGTAAACAGAATAGTTGGAAGTCAGTCGGAAGAGTTTGATTGTTTAATCGCAGTGGCTGGAGGTACGCAGCCGTCGTCGTCTCAGCCCTTTTTTGCGTTAGGGTTAGGGCTTAGGAATTTAGGGTGTAGGTTTAGGGATTATGGTTAGCGGTTAGGTTTAGGGTTAGGGTTTAGGCGTTCTTGCATCATCTAAAACTCTACAAATCGTGAATTTATTTCCAGGCGTTATTTCGAAATCGGGCGGGACCGCCAGCCATCTTTGTCTCCGTTAGTATGAAAAGCAATGGACTGGCGTACCCGTTAGCCTCGAGACATTAAGATTACGTGCTGGCGTACCGTTACGCCACTGCCTGTTTAATTTCGCCCTTGTCGCTTGGACGCATTGTATTTATTTTTTCTCGAGGTCACAGCTCGCATCTATAGCGTCGTCGGTGAACGCTCTCTTCAACGACGTCCGTGTCGTTTGCGACACGGGTCGTTTGTCGACTCCGAGTTCCTTCGCTCCGTATGTGAACGCGCTGTCAGTGATTACTACAGCTACAGGCACTTTGCGGCGTTCAATAAAATAAACTTGCGCTAAATAAAATACGAAATCTCTTTTACTACCAAAAGTCTTAATGTTGCTATACTCTCTCTTCATATTATGCCGACAATTTTCAGCTAAATCTGTCCGAAATGCCTCATCTGACCAACAAACGCTGGCTGCGAGCCTGCACACTGACACTGAGAGAGGATCTATGTCACTCTTGGGTAATGCCAGAAGGTCACCCTGGCGTCGCCGGTCCGGGTATACCGGAACGTACTGGCTTCACTATCAATATACCAGCGACCGCTACCTCGACTATTGCCACTTAACGAGTCTAGGCATGCTGTTGTAGTCGAGTCCGCACCCCCGAGTCCCGAGTTCCAGTCGTACCCCGAGTCCGAGTCCGATCCGACGAGTACCGCGCCAGCCGAGTCGAGTCCACCAACACTCCGGTCTGAGGTCGAGTTCCGAGTCCAGTTTTTGATAAAAAAACGGGGGGATAGACCGACAAGGCACTCATTTCTACTGTGATGTGTTTTTGTTCCAAAAAATGGGCGGGGCGGTGTTCTGTCCCCTGATCTGTCAGTTGTTTTCATAAAAAATAGAAAAGTCAGCCATAACCAACTGCACGTATGTCGACACTTTTTGGAACCAGGCATATTCATCGTGCTGACTTAGGAAATAAAGACTCTACGCGTAAGTCATCATTTGTCGATTTATACAATGTATGTAATGCGCGTAACACACTGTACTCGCTCTCCTTCGCGATTCGCTACAGATGACGTACAGTCAATCATAAACAAGCAACAGTTTGATGACAAATTTAACTTAACAAACGAAAATATGCAGAATTGAAAGTCATGCAGTACAGGTCATGATTGTACTAGGTAAGTATGTATAAATGCTTATAATGTCATATGCTGCATAACCAACAGAGTGGTAGCAGGTCATATAGTAGCTACACCTTCTAGTACTCGCACAATAGGTTTCTGAACATCATTCACACCTTTCTGCCTTATAATTCACTTTGTATTACAAAATGCACAATTTTCACAATGCTCAGTCGCAAGCGAAACTGAATCTTTATTACGTGGGCTTTCACGGGTGCTCTTAAAGGTAAAACATACTGTCCAGTGTCTAGCCCAGTAAACCAGCGTGCAACCCAGCGGTGCCGACTGAAAGGTTAATTGGCTAGATGAGTTCGCGCGCGCACTGTTATGTCGCAGAGCGTGTATCATTGATCTAGCCAGAGGTCAGGCCGGCATAGGCGAGAATACCAGTCTACCTTCCGGCAAAACAACGTAGGCTTGCTTGCACGCCGCAGGTAGACGAAATTGATTTAACGCGCGTCTGTGTACCATGCTATTATGCCCGTGCGAGTAGATACGAATGCCATGCGCAGTGAACTCGGCCACGCGCGATTTAAAGCGCGCAAAACGCATCTTACTGACTAACTATGTATGTAGTTCGGCCTCGAGCCGTCTCAATTCGAGTCCTCGAAGTCTGGACGGGCTCAGAGTCCGAGTCCGAAGGCTCCGAGGTCATGCCACTCGAGGCGAGACCGAGCCGAGAGACCAAGGAAAACCGGTCTTCGAGACAGGTCTCGGGCTAAGACCGGTCTCGAAAACCTGACAACACTGGAAGGTCTAGGGTCGCGTACGCCTACTCCCTAACCCTAACTCTGAACCCTAACCCTAACCCCATCCCTAACCCTAAACCACTAATCGCTAATTCTAACCATTAATCAAATAGTGTACCGAGCGTAACGTTTACCGTATACCGGACGTACCAGGAATACGTTCCGGCAGTACCTGGGGACATGAGGACCTATGACACACTGACACATAAATATATAGCAAATAGGAAAAGCGTGCTGCCAAAATTCGCTGACGCTCGCTTGCATTTCAATACGATACAACACCAAATATTTAACCATTTATCATCTTTGTTTCTATTTGAAGAACAGTGTATCACTTTGGTTAATAAAAAATTCTCTGTCTGATGTTTCGTAACCGAGCTGTGTCACGCGAAATCACACAAAGCCTGACGAAATTCTCCCGTTGCGCAGTATATGTAAATGGCTGCAAGTACAGGGCTATAGGCGGCGCACTGCATTTTGGGAAACAATTAACCACGCTGCTTTCCAACTCACGTACGAGCCTCGTCATGGCCGCCAGTGGAGCGTTGCAAAAACGCTGCAGCGTTGCGGCGCAAAAATGAGGTCACTAAGAGCGCCAGTGGGCGTTTCCTGATTCCGACAGCCATTTACATAAACTGCGCAACGGGAGCGAACGCGAGAATTTCGTCACACTTTGTGTGATTTTAGGAACTAGAGTTTATTTTGCCATAAGGTAGTGTGATTAGGCATGACACGAAGTATTTGCTAGTCTAGTACTGGAGAAATTAGCGTTTAGATGCACATAGTGCGGCTTTAAGACTTTGGTAGTAAATAGATTTCGTATTTATTTAGCATTATATTTTGTTGAAATGCTCCAAGTACCTGTGCACAGTACAGTGTACTGTCTGTCTGAACAAACAAACACTGAAACAGGGTTTAGCAGTTTGCTGCCTACAAGGGTTAGTTTGCTGCCTGCTCTCAATATGGGCAGCAAATATGTGCTGCCAAATAATTCCCAACAAACCAAAGTAAAAAAAGCACCAATGGCAATGTCAATGAGTATTTCTATTAAAAATGATGACTAGCACCTAGTTGCAGAGACTCCAACCCTAAGCATTACCTAAACTGGAGATTCTCCAGCCTGGACCCCTTGGCAAACTGGAGACCACACTCTGAGCGCGCGGATCGCGGAAGCAATTTTTTATACATTTGTTTGTTTCATTTTATTAAAGAAACTAAAGTGAAAAGGCATCTGTAGATATTGCAGACCTTAATTCTGTCACTTTATTTCTTTTGGTCAAACTGAAGTGTGTTATGGGTTGTACTTCCTCGTTGCTGGCTTTGCTGTAGCTACCAAGCATTTTGAAGGCCTGAATTAGCCATTTTTTGTTAAATAGTTATTACACTTCTTTTTTTTATTTGGGCGGGAGAAAACAAAACTTAAGCGGCAAAACGGGAGATTTTGGGAAAATGGCCCCAAAACGGGAATTCTCCCGCCCAAAATGGGAGAGTTGCAGTACGTCTCTGTAGTTGTGATGACGATCGTACTGTTGGGGCGGGGAGTGGACCTGGTGTGTGCGTGTGTGTGTACATAGATATGTACATGCACATGTATTTATGAATGGATGGATAGATGGGTGGATTTGTGGGTTGGAGGATTCGTGTATAGGTAGAGTGGATGGTTGTTTAAATGAATAGATAGTTATAGAATAGGCAGTGGCTGGAAGTATGGCAGCCGTATCTCTAATTTACGAGGCTGGAGGTACGACAGTCCATTCGCTTTCATACTTAACGAGACAAAGATGGCGGCAGATTTTGAAATAACGTCTTGGGAAATAAATTCACGATTTGAGAGTTTTGATGAGTAAGAAACACTCGGATTAGGTATGAAAATGAACATTATTGTAAACTTTACATCAGAAGATTGCAAATAATTGCCTCCGCCCTCAAACAAATGCCAAAAAGGGGCTTCAACGAACGACAGCTGCCGTACTTCCAGCCACTCCGTATAGGATACATGGGCATGTGTTCAGCCAGTGAAAGTAGCTGTAGAGTCAGTTGTCCAATCAGTTTTTGAAGTGGATGACTAGCTTAAATTTCTTCTGTCATCATTTCTACATTATCCTGTAGATATGTATATTCATGCTTCAAGTAGTAGGCAGAGCACTGTGTTACTTGGCATAGCGCGCCGCTGGCCACTGTTTTACTTATGTCCTTTATATCTACAGGCAAATGATTCGGCTGTTGTTGACCTCGAAAATGGTGAAGATCTTTCAGACTACGAAGTAAATTTTGGAGGTATGTGTATATTTTAGTTGAAATTATATTTCGTCTTTGTAGCAGAAAAAATAATTAACCACTACTTCTAGTCTTTGAAATAAGTCTGAAACCCCAGCCAGTCAGAGTTAAAAAAATACAACAGGCAACTAAACAGGAGCAGGCTTTACTTGTACTCTCACGAGTTCGTGACAATGCTTTAAGCTTTATGCTGTAATACAGGTCAAGCTGATGAGTCTAAGTGAGTCCCCGAGTATCTCCCTCAGGTTTCGAATCTTACATTTCTTTATAGTAGAGGTTTTCCTGCTTGTAACTTTTCTATCTTGTCATTGTTAGTCATTCATCAATGTTCTCCTATCTTGATTTATCTATCACCCCTATATCCTCTGGCAACTTTTAGCGTAACTATCCCATATTATGAAGATCGCTAAATCACTATGTCACATACTAATCGTCCTATTGTTGCTGATAATTTTTTAATGTTCTCTTCTTTCAATTTGTTTATTATGGTAATTACCCCTATATCCTCTAGCCCACCTGTTATTCTATGTATAGTGATTGTCAGCGCCTTTATCACACAACGTACATTTATATATATAATATATATACAAGATTCTCCCCAGGAATTTCAGAAGACATGTCGTTTATGAACGGATAGGGGAGGGCATGGTAGGGCCATCCTTAAAAATTATATGTTTGCTGTCCTCCGACCGACCCACGAAAATAGCCGCGACCCAAAAGTTTTTTTTTACATTTTGGGTTCCATATTTTTTTAATTTTTTTTTTACATTTTTTATAGTTAAGACTGAAACACAAAGCATGTGTGGCAAACATGAGGACAGACTTAAAATAACTATTATGCCTCACACAAAAAAATGACCTACCTACTTACCCACTAAAAAAATCATGGGTCGGGGGACAGCAAACATAGAATTTTTTAAGGATGGCCTAGGGGTTGTACCTATTGGAATCAGTTACGCATGCCATCAGCAGCCCCAACACACAGGTTCACTCTATCAGTTGAAAGACTTACACATCAAGGTGTGAAAACAGCATCACCATAATGGCGTTGTCAGAAGTGAACACAACACAGCTAGAAATCTAGGCGTGTTGATTAGGGATTTTGGAGGATTTGTGGGATATCGTGAATTAGCTTCAGCTTTGAAGATATGTCAGACCCAGACACGACCTATACCTGGAAATAAGCTTGTGTATATATATATGTGTGTATATATTATAATATATATATATATATATATATATATAATATATATATATATATATAAGAAGTTCAGCTTTCCAAATGCAAGAAAGAAATACACAGAAAATATTTAAGTGACAACAACTGGAGACCTTATTATGCACAAGTGCATAATAATGTCTCCAGTTGTTGTCAATTCAATATTTTCGATCTCTCTCTATATATATGTTTAATTTTGCTGTTTCAGCTGTATTGCTTTATTTGTATTGCTTTAGCACTCATAGTTTTCTTTTTCACAACTTTCAACTTTTTTTCTATATCAGAAAGTGGTTCGGCTCACCAGTTTTCTCAGGATAAACAGAAGTCACAATTCTCACAGGGCGAACCAGAGAATGCTCAAACACATTTCAGAGAAAATGTCACTGCATTTGTGAGTAGTAGACAGTGGATAAAATTGCATATACAGTATTTTAAGGCAGAGAGTAAAAAAATAAATACCATTGAAAACTAAATCTGTTAAAATACAAAAAAAATTTTAACATGCTGGTATATTTTTAGGTTGCAACGTGTAATGGTGAATATAGTGAGTTACAGGGCGTAGTAACCTACGTAATTACAAATGGCTTGTATGTACTCTTAGATGAATTGTCATGGTGCTATTATCTAGATGTGGCAAACAGGCAAGCAGCAGGCAGAAAAGGCCTGGAGCTTGTATGGAAACATTGATATTCTCCGACCCTACTTTGATGTCGAACCGTTTGAAGTAAGAGACCGGTGGGTATAATTTTCAACACATCTCCAATAATTGCCATTATGCTTAAACAGTAATCTTTCTTGAAAATTGACATGTCAATTCTGTGTGTGCATATATTAACCATGTTTTTTTTATCTGAGTTTAGAGAGAATAGTCTAAAGAAGCTTATTACTAATTCTATCCATGTTTATGTGCTATCTGTGTGTGGTAGTATCAAAGAAATTTGCATTTTAGTCAGCATTCAATATTTTTATGAAGGTTAAAGAAAGTTGATGTAGGTTTAGGACACATTTTCAGTTATATCTGGTCTATATTATGCAATACAAATCATACATACAAAATATTGTGAATCAGCAGTATTCAACAGCAATTCTTTAACATTTTAGAAACTCTCTATGATTTTTATGGTTTGCAATGCCGGTGGTACCATTATTTGTCCTACCCTGGCAAACTTGTGCCAATCCAGTTTTCAGCCACATGCAACAGAATATGAGCATTTATTATTTATTAATATGTGATGTATATTATATTTGACTATTAATTTCAATTAAATTATGCATTAATTTATCTAAAACATGAAGTGACTCAGATAAATAGTAGGTTTGTATAAATACAATGGCGTGTTTGTAATAAGCTCCCACTGTAAAACGAAATTCTTCATCAGGATCAAAACAAGTGATACAGTACGTGTCATATGGCAGCAGCCACTTTATTTATCTTTGATGTCAAATAATATAAATATTTAAGCATGTACGATATTAATGCAACCAGTAGTGTAATATTCTTCTCCAATTCTAGACCTGTACCCAACTCGCTGAGAGGGTCTATGTCCCCCAGGGTACTGCCGGAACGTACCCTGGTACCAGAGCATATAAATCAACGTGATTTATATGCTCTGCTGGTACCATCTAATATGCCGGACCGTACCTTGCCTACTCCACTAACGAGTCTAGTGAGTCGCCTATGCCTACTCTCTAACCCTAACCATATCAGATAGTTACCAGGGTACGTTCTGGCAGTACCCTGGGGGACATAGACCCTATGAGCCCAACTTTCAGCTGTGTGACATAGGGACATTGCATGAAACATGCGTTCTGGCACCTATGGTTTAATGATATTTCAATGAGTTATGAGCTAGTATTCATTACTTGTAATTTTTCATTTAGGTTACTGCATTCATTGATTCCCAAAAGACCAAGAGAAGGTCCAATGACAACTCCAGGAGAACTTTATGGGCCACTGATGGTGGTGTTTAGTCTTATTGCACTTCTGCTGTATGGAATGAAATCTTCTGGCCACACCGTGGTAAGATAACCCCTGGTTAGAATGTAAATTCTGCATAATAAAACTTGCACAATACAATTTCTGCACATTGCTAATGCCAGTTGTCAATTTCTTTTGAGACATAAAATGAAACCTGTACATCAGTATCATTCTGTGGAAACTTGAAAAATGTCCTTTATAGACAAGTGTCCATTCAGTAAAGTTGGTTTTATTGTATAACTCCTACTCAATAGAAATGTCAATAATGTTCTTTGTAGTGGGTGTACGTTTTATAACGATGACTACTAATGTAGGTTTGTCTGTGTCTTCATTTGTACTTGCAGCAAGATGGCACTCTCATGGGCACAGCATTTGCAGTATGCTTCGGTTACTGGCTAGGAGGCGGTTGCTTTGCCTATTTCATTGCATACCTCAGCAATACACGCATGAGTTTATTGCAAATGCTTTCAATGATGGTGAGTTTCACATTGTTCTGTTGTTATGTAATCTGTGCCGAGTAGACGTAACCATATTAATGAAGTTATTGCTTTTGTCAAGCAGGTCATTACGGCTGTGAATATGCCAAAAAATTAAAAATTAATAGTTACTTACGTAAATATAAATTGGTTGGTCACTTTGAGAGTTGTTTTGAATTTTTTATGAATAATTTCTTCCAGGGCTATGCACTATTTGGGCATTGCATTGTGACATTCTTAGGAACTGTGCTTCACACTGATGCACACCTCTTGTTCTATGTGCTGTGGGGTGTACTTGGTGGCTTATCCGCTCTGAAAATGGTAGGTGTTTTCATTATAATTTTAATTAATCAATTGAAAAAACATCGTTCTCATATGCACTCCCCCGTGTGCACTAGTTTTTAGAATGTAACCACACACATAACAGGTTATTTCGGACTGTACCTTTATTCGTATTAGATAGACGCATTATTTCATTAGGAAGCGATATTCTATATTCCAATAATATCATATTTGCTCATGGGATGGCAGCACTGTGCAATGTGATAAGTGTTTTTTGGTGTTTTGTGTGTGCTTACGTACACGCGCGTGCCCGGATGGCGGGTGAGTGGCAAGGGACAGAGAGAGAGAAGGGGAAGGATAGAGGAGGGACGATGGCATTACACGGTATAACAAGAAATTCTGCAGCAGTTTGCCCTACTGTCTAGAACATGGGAAATTTGGTTCTTCGGACTTTTTCTTTGAAAAAACGCTCCAGGATAGCAGGGTGTCCACCCACAACAACGCCTCCACCAAACGGCCTATATCTATCTATCCCTCTATCTATCTATATATCTATCTATCTATTTATCTATCTATATATCTATCTATCTATTT
>NW_014577142.1:160041-166172 GCF_000485595.1 Priapulus caudatus | reverse complement strand
TAAATAGATAGATAGATATATAGATAGATAAATAGATAGATAGATATATAGATAGATAGAGGGATAGATAGATATATAGATAGATATAGATACATACATGTACTTGTTTGTGCTAAACGTGGCATTCTTGAGACATTTTGATGTGGCAATCAGGAAAGGGTAATCTGCATACGAACAGTTATGACAGCTTCTCTTTGGAGGAATGCAGTTTTAATTACGGGGGGGGGTGATGTGCTTATCATAAGATTGTGTTCACTTTGAGGCTTTCCAAGGACAGAGGTTGCATGATGAACATATATACTGATGGCAGCTTAATTCCTCAGCATTACAATATTCCTTATATATTTGACCTAAGTTTTCCCTATATTTCCTCGATGTTTTATTCAGAGATTGGCTGAGAGGTATGAAGTTGCATGTGAAATAAGTGGTCTTCTGAAAATCGCTTGTAAATATTTAGCTGTAATTTTGGCAGTATACCCAGCATGAAAAAACAATTGCTTGGATATTCTTGTAGACACAATGTTATATGATTTTTTTAATATGCACTGTATGCTAGTTATTATGAGGAATATAGCCAAATGTAACATGTCGACACCCAACACACCATTTAATAGCAGTGATACCCCATGTTAGAAAAAATAATGTGTTCTCGAGTAACTGTTGAAATTCTGTAACCTGAATCATTAAAAAAAAAGTTATAAGAAGAAGTAAGTGTGGGCAATAAACATACATATTGATTACTTAATAATTAATTTAATTATTTGACACTGGACATAGGCTTCAGAATAAAAATGTGTACTCTATACCTAGAGTACGCTTGACTTGGTTGCCTCGGAAGCAAGAAAAATAAGTAGATTATGCTAACTCATGCATGAAACTAATGTGATGCAGCATGCTTGATCTGTAGCCAGCGTCATTGTCACTTAGCATTACACAATCGTCGTGCATTATTTCTAGGATAGATATAAATTTATGCTTTACATTTTGCTCATTCTTGCCACGTTGCTAGAATAAATATTGATGAACCATTTGAATAGAGATTCAGAGCTTAACATGTAAGAGCTGCTTTTTACTTATTGCTTCTCCTTTCGCATCATCGGATGTTTTCCAATAATCAGTAGACAATATCTATTCGACTTCTTCCAAGACAGTGCTGTGCCATCAAACGATATGAAGGAAATTACATGAGCATGCCATTTATTGATAAGATGTTATTGACTAATGTTTGATTATATTAGTTGAAATTGCATTAGTCGAAACGTGAGCATGAATTTATTTTGTGTTTGCACAAGTTGTTACTTTCATGTTGAAATGGATTGTTGATTTGCAGGTGGTTGTGCTTGTGTCGCGTACATCTGGTGGACGACAGAGACTGATTGTGTGTGCCTGCGTAGCTGCCCTGCACCTGCTCTTTTTACTCTATCTCCATTTTGCATACCATCAAATTGTTGAAGGTGAGTAGAGTTTCCTCTGCTATTGCAGTTGGAATTAATGATAAACACATACAAAGTAAAGAAAATGTAATACAAGCTGTTGTAAACATGTGGCCTGTAAATACTTGGGTTGTGTGACACTTTGTGCATAAGTGATTGAGAGAATTTCTAAATAATACATGTAACTGTTGCACTTAGCCAGTATCACGGCAGGGTGGAAGTGGAGGCATGAAAATCAATTGCTCGTGGTAAAAGTGGGCCTTGTGGTTAAAGAAAGCCATAATCAGAAGTGTGCCAGCTGTGCATGTGCATGAGATCAAAATAAACAGATAGGCTATATGTATACCTCTCCCCACCCCCACCACGTTCTTGGACTCCGGAGTAAAATGCTTGCTTTACATATGTGTGGGCAATGCGTATGGTTAATGCAAACGCAGCCGTTTAACGTGAACACGGACATGCCGGGCAATGCAGTAGAATCTCTAGCCTCTGGTCTGGATGATTGAATATTTATTGACATTACCTATCACGGGGTGCTACTGCCAGAGGGTTTTCGTGTCTTTACTCCATGGCCAGAGACGGATATCTCCTTTGCTAGGAAATATTGTAAACAAACACTTGTGCTGATATCTTGTCTACCGTTTGCCATGTCCCATATGCGCGGAATTCGGAGAACTGGTCGCAGCAAGCAACATCTTGAGTTTTAGCTTCTTTCCAAATTCACTGTTTTATGGCGTGTAAATCTCATTGCATCAGGAGCGTATAATGACAAATTTGTCATTATACGCTCCTGATTGCATCTATATAAGAATTAGGGGACACAGGCTAGGAATATGGTCAGTGCACCCCCCCTCCACTCCACTGCTGATGAGAGTGGTTAATAACAGAACTCCATTTTTCATGTGCAGAGTGCATGAGAGGGCACATTTTTATGGCCAGCTTCAACACTCAACTTCGCTGAAAAATCCCCTAATGACCCAATGTTGCTCTCCACACAAATGTTATGTTATGCCCCCCCCCCTTCAGCAACGTGGTTCCTCTTTAACCAGTGTTTATAAATGAGTCATCGAGATTCACCCACACCAGGTAAACTATCTGGGAACTGTGATGGATGCTTGCTTGATTTGTTGTTCTCAAGTTGATTTTTGACCCATTGGAATCTCTGAATGTTAAATAGAACATATGTGACCGGTTATAGCCAAATGAGGCACTTGGAGCAATTTTCCAATTTCGATACAATATGTTGATATTCTGCTGTCTTTTATCTTTATATTGGTATAAAAATTTTGAAAATCAGATAAAAAATAATAAAAAATTAGAGAAAATCGTGTCTAAAGTGTGGGCAACTTCACATTGTATATATATTGACATATTCGATACAAAATAGCAAAATTATATCTTTTAAAGATATTATATGTATATTTAACCCAGATATTCCGATAGAAAACATTGTAAGCTATCTATTTCAGTTAAAATCACAAAATAAATGTTTCATGCATATATAGTTAAAACCACACATGGTGTAAAATCAAGTGCCAGTGGGTTGTTTAGAACCAGTGGGTTCGTTGTCATGCCACCGTGACGTCACACTTCGGTACTCTATGTTCTTTATTATCCTAGGGAAAAATAAAATAATAAAAAATTAGAGAAAATCGTGTCTAAAGTGTGGGCAACTTCACATTGTATATATATTGACATATTCGATTCAAAATAGCAAAATTATATCTTTTAAATATATTTTATGTATATTTAACCCAGATATTCTGATAGAAAACATTGTAAGCTATCTATTTCAGTTAAAATCACAAAATAAATGTTTCATGCATATATAGTTAAAACCACACATGGTGTAAAATCAAGTGCGACTTCCGACTGATTTGGCGATAACGGGTCACATATTTCTTCTCCAATTCACCTCACACAGACACCTTACAAACAGTGCGTGTTATAATTGTGTGAATACCTCTCATTACCTCTCATTCTCATAAAGTCATTATTGAAATTGGCTCGTATTTGGAAAATGTATGACCATTTAAAACTAGCATTATGTACAAAATAATTAGAAATAGTGAAAAAATACATACTTGCTAGGGAAATTTCATAGTGGCTAAGTTTGGAGATAGTTGTAGAGGCATGCATGTTGATGTTATTACTATTGCATGGGTAATGTGAATAAGCGTAAATGCTCAGGTTGTGTCACACTTGGTTTAGAGTTACTTCTAAATTACCAACTGTCAGTCAGTATAAGGTTTGGATGATAGTCGTTTTTAAAACAAATTATGATGATGCCATGGTGTTGATTAGAATTATCATAGTAAATGTTGGCAATTATATTCAACAGAACTCGAGGGGCTGGGAAATCATCCACTAATGCCAGCCAGAGAGGCCATCCCCAGTTTGCCTGAAGCTGTCAACGACGCTCATATTAAGTCATTGGATGTAAATCAGGACTGAGAGATCAAGGTATTCGAGAGTATGTGAGCATTGCTTACACGGTGCTACTCCTGCTTTGAAAGAGATGGATGCTGCTACCCGCTGCTGCCTGCTGCTGCCACGACTATTACTACTAGAGCTGTGGATACTGCTGCTTCTGTTGCTAGTTATTGGTCATATTAATCGAAACAGCTGCGTACGTTGCTATTTATATTTAACTGTGTATTAATGTGTAGTCTTGAGCAGCAGCAATGTTTCTGATTACCTGTTTATAGTTTGTACTGAAGGCTTTCTAATATCGGTATAATTGGTGGCAGAAAGGTGGAAAGGTGGGTAGGTGGTGATTTTCCTGTCGAACAAATATTATCATAACTGTGAGATAGATACTGAAGTCTTGTAAATAATTGGGACCAACTTAATGTGGGTGGTTGCTGTGTTTTATTTTGTTCTTTATTGCTATAGAAAAAGACAGGCATTGTATTTCTGGAATTTCCAACTAACTAGGATCACCTTAATCTATGCTACTCATATAGATAATTATATGTATTAATCTATACTAAAAGCAATATGGCCGTGTATGTGCTTGGCTTGCACCTTTCTTCCCAAGCTTGCTGGCCCAATTACAACCAGACTTGGCAAGCGTACTCACTGGGTGCCTAACTTTCCTTGAGAAAGTACGCCATACTAGCATTAACATGGAGCCAACGTACTTTCAAACCTATAACTTGAGTAAAATAGGAAGCTGGCACAATCGCTTCGTATTTATTGGAAGTAAGTGACCCAGTAATACGGTTGTATCCAAAGGCGCACATCTTGATATGGTGTCTGTAGTATTACTTGTTATAACTTACTAAATATTTTAGCTGGTTTTCTCCTTTTCTACGTTTGGTCTAGATAAAATCTATAGGTGCGACTTAAACTGGGCTGATTTTGAACATTTTTTTCAGTTTTTGTTATATTTTAGACATTTATTAGACAGGAATATTTTGTCGTGATAGTTTATGATACGACTCGGGTTAATGCCTTTATAATGCAAGACTATGGTCTACTTGTTACATGTTAGGTATTTTTTCTGATTTGGGAGTGCTTAATGCTATCTCATATTTGGAATCACCTTGAACTCGTGATAACATGTCAAGTCATGAAAGTAACATGCCAACCTGCAATGAGATATGATTAAAAACTCCCATGGCGCTCTTAAAAAATAATATCAACATTTTCGCAATCAGTTTCAATTGTAATCACAAATAAAAGCTCATTAGTTTACACACACACACACACACACACACACTAGTTGCATTTCGTTGTGCTCGTGACGTCAGTGGTGTCATTGTATAATGAAACAAGCCAGAAAATGTCTCAGGGAAATTTATAGATTTGTTTAGCTGGTATTCTAATGGTGTAAACTGGAAATGTCATGGCGAAATCTCCATGTAAAATTTCCTACTCTGATTGCAAACGTCAGAGAGTTATGCATTGATATTCCGTGGTTTCCCTCCGGTGTAACATGTGTTCCGAAGTACGAGTCGATAGCAATAACTCTCAAATTGTTAAAAATATCTGTAAGCGAGAAAATGGCCTCCACCACATGTTCTACATATATCTATAAATATTATATATATAAACCTCTATATACATACATCTACTATCGTACGCATACATCGTATTTATAAGTGAGTGGCATAGAATTGCAAGCATGCAAAATTGATGAAAATCGTGTTGTGGTGATACAAGGAAAAACTGGATCGTGTGAAGAAAAAAATTAATTGCTAGTTTTCAATTCGTTACATTTCAGTCAGCAATCTCTTACGTCAAAAGTTACGCATGTGGGAATAAGTAAGTATTGATTATTTATCGCGTGACGTAACGAACATTCTGTGGGAGTGGTTACGTGATATAATTCTGTTGTTAATCTTGAAAATATTTTGTGTTCATGAGAATAAAGGTTGTCATTAAAAGTAATACTTGTATTTTTTTTATCAGAATAAAGTAAAAAAAGGTAGTAGTTACTTAATTATTGAGAGGGTGTCTTGGCTAATGATTTGGCACTGGTGAAGTTCCAATGTATTATTCGCATACAACTGAAAGAGTCGAAATTATGTTGAGCTTTCAGAGGAGGGTCACGTGGATTCTTTTGGGGAAGAGCAGTGTTTTGGGCCGGGCAATGTGATTGGCAAAATACAAGACAATGTACCAAGGCCGCAAAAACACTCACGTGTTTTTCTATCTATCTATCTGCCTGGCTATCTATCTGTGTATCTATCT
>NW_014577142.1:155283-160031 GCF_000485595.1 Priapulus caudatus | reverse complement strand
AGAGAGGGAGAGAGAGAGGGAGAGGGAGAGAGGCAGGGAGAGAGAGAGAGGGAGAGAGAGAGAGAAGAGAGAGAGGGACAGGGAGAGGGAGAGGGGGAGAGGGAAAAAAAGAGGGAGGGAGGGAGAGAGGGAGGGAGAGAGATAGAGGAAGAGAGAGATAGAGGATGATAGAGAGAGGGGAAAAAGAGAAAGCGGGAGCGAGAGATAATGTGGGCACGGCCAAACATCGGGATGGCTTACGTGTTATCAGTTGAGCATATCAATGAGGTTCTCTTCAGCAAATTTTCAGAGAGATTCCCACATGCATTCATAAATCATCATGAACACAAGCACACATCCCAGTAAAATGAGGTAGACTTAGGTTAGTCTTAGATGGGGCACATGTGAAGAGGAGGTCTGGAGAGAGAGAGAGAGAGAGAGAGAGAGAGAGAGAGAGAGAGAGAGAGAGAGAGAGAGAGAGCACGTGATCGTATGACGAGCAAGCGTGTTTCGGTTGCATTTATCGTGTATGATTAGAAAGAACAACACACTGCTGATGCGAAATTATAGTGGATCATTATAGATTATATTTCTTTTGTGATTTCCGAAATATTTATAGTCGTTTTGATTGTAGTTTCCCAGTAGTGGGTGAGGTTTTACTAACAATACGTTGACACTATTCACCTTGCTAGACATGTTCGCATGTAGCGCCGCCTTTCGTTATATATATATGCTGTCGTGCTCCATTTTCTTGTTAAGAAAGGATGCGGATAAGCACATGCTTATTATTATATATATTTCCATTTCTTCGCATTGACTTTAAACATTTTAAAGTCGCACACTAATTGATGCAAGGTTATGAGTATGCGTATGTGTATATATTCTATACAGCTGTGCTTATTTCTTTGTCGGACAAATCTCGATGCATGACCCATGCACGCGTATATCCTAGTGTGGCACGATATCAAGGCAACACCTTTAAGCGCCCGCGCGGTCGCAGCACCAATTACCGTGCATATTGTAGGCACGTCAATATTTCCCACACAACGCCGCGAAAAGATTAGACGTTTCGCATTCATCGTCCTTCGCCGCTATTTGTCGCCCATCTAATAAATGATTAGAGAAGACGTATGGCCAATTTTGCTTTGAAAGCTGCTGACCTTTGGTGCCTTGCACGACATCTACGTATTATTCCGCTGTGATGTAGATATTCGCGTGCGCACGTTCGTGTATGTCATACATGTAGGGGGCGCGCTACAAGGAACCGAGATTCTCGTTCACCTCATCGGCCAGCTGCCCGCTTGCCAGAGGTGGCGCTAGCAGAGAGGCAAAGGTCCTACTATAGGGAAAACAGTAACTCGTTGTGGGCTCTATACAAAAATTGTCGTCCAGTCTCTTCATCGGCCGAGCTGCGCTATGTTTTCAGGTATTGAACATGAGGAATAGTATGTAGGCCTATGGGTTATGAGCTACGAGTAGAAGATGCACATATTCGTTCTAGGACTGTTAAAGCCTATGCGAACCCCCCCCCCCCCAATGCACGTTAAACCTAGTAAACCTTATTATCAGTATTATTTTTGTTATTGTTTTTGTTTTTGTGATGGTGGTTGCGGTTGTTGTTGTTGTTTTTGTTTTTGTGGTTGCGGTTGTTGTTGTCGCTATTATTTTATTGTTGTTGTTGTTGTTGTTGCTGCTGCTGCTTCTGTAATAGTAATAGTAATAGTAATAGTAATAGTAATAGTAATAGTAATAGTAATAGTAATAGTAATAGTAATAGTTTTATAATATTTAATTATTTATTTATAAACACAGTCCAGCCTGCAAATAAGGATTGTTCAGAAGAAACCTCAAAAGTGTCCTTTATAGACAGGTGTCCGTTCTATAGAGATGTCCGCTAATAGAAGGGTGCGTGCCTGTACGGACGTAGGCAGTTTGATTCGGGCTAGGATATAAAGCTATTTGTGTTGTTATTGTAGTTCAAGTTGTAAAGTGTGCAGGTAATATAGCAGCCTTGCCCTGTCTTGCTACTATTTTTACTATTTAGGTTTGTTTTTGCGTGTAGTTTATAATATCAGGAGTGAATAATAGAGATCTCTATTATTCACTCCTGATAATATTATGTGCTGTAAATTTAGTCCTTCTGACGTATACAATTGCAAATGATTTGGTATAATGAATGAACCCAGTGTATTTAGTATGCATGCGTGCATGAATTCGTGCGTGCACGGATTCGTGCGTGTATAGGTTAGTGCGTGCATGGGTTAGTGCGTGCCTGCGGACGGGCGTCCGTTCGTGCGTGCGGGTTTGTGTGCGTGCGTGCAGGCGGTCAGTTGGGAGTCCGAAGGTGTACGCGTCATTTGCTTCATGTGTTTAACCTTCTAAAAATGATATAAAGTACGTTTACTCGGCTTTCACTTGAGATTACACACCATAGTGACGATGATATCAATTGAAGGAAAAGCATTACCGTGTTTTCCTTGATGAAATATTGCTTTTGCTAAGTCGGGATTATCTTTGCCGGGTGTGCGAAACCTCATACGGCCCGCGCAAGCTAATAACAAACTGTCTGCGACGCTGAATTGCGTTTCTCCGAAACTTTAAAAGCCCTGGGACTTGGGCGAGCATCTTTCCTTGGTGGCCGCCACGCGTCGAGGAGCTTTCAGTGTCTAGCGCAAATCATCCTAAATGTGTTGCAGCACCTTTGTTTGGTGCATTTACGCAGGTTTCTTCGGCAGCTCTACGGGCATGATTAACTGCCCAGTGCTGCAGACGGCTGCGTCGAGTGGTGCTGATCATGACTCAACAGAAATATTCTGCGCAGTTGTTTGGCATATGCGGCATAGGCGTGTATACTCGTACTTGTTGCGCGCTTCTGAGAGCGGCAACTACCTGATCATGAAGGTTAGTTCATTATACCGGTTGATTAAATGTACACTAAGAAGCCATGCGGCTATCTATGTTCCTCCTGTTCAACAGAGGTGCACTGCATAAAATGGCACGTTGCACGATATAGACATATCGAAGGACGGGCGAAGGACGGGTGTAAGGCCAAGCAGACATGCAAGCAGGCAAGCAGACAGACAGGCAGACACATAGATAGACAGACAGAGAGGCAGACATGCAGGCAGGCAGACACACAGATAGACAGACAGGCAGGCAGGTTGACAGACAGAGAGACAGACAGGCAGACAGGCAGGCAGGCAGGCAGACAGGCAGGCAGACAGACACACAGATAGACAGACAGACAGACAGACAGACAGACAGGCAGGGAGCCAGCCAGCCAGACTGACTGACGGACGGACGGACAGCTAGACGGCTAGACAGACACAAACGCGCGCGTGTACTCACGCACCCACGCACGCACATAGGAAGACAAGAGAGAAAAAGTGAAGTGAAGGAGGTGGGAGAATGAGGGAGGGGTAGAGAGAGAGATACATACAAAGAGAAAAAGAGGGAAGGAGAGAGCGAGAAAAAGAGAGAGAAAGAGAGAAAGAGAGAAGAAGAAGAAGAAGAAGAAGAAGAAGACGAAGAAAAAGAAGATAAAGAAGACAAAGAAGAAGACGAAGAAGAAGAAGAAGGGGAGGAGGAGGAGGAGGAGGAGGAGAAAGAGGAGGAGGAAGAGGAGGAGGATGAAGAAGAAGAATAACAAGCAGCCGTGATTCATAGTGCTTGTGTACTTATATTAGCGATAGGGAGTGTTATGAGAAATCGTAACTTCGTATCGGAAAATTGTATCCCTCTATGGTCAACAATTATAGGACGCATCTGTGTCGAGTAAGAATCGAGAATGCTGCGTGACAGAACATTATTGTGGGCTAGGGTTGTTTGAACTCGTGGATATATGGGTGGGGTGGTTGTCTTGGTGGATCGTTTGAGTGAGTGAGAGAGCGAGCGAGTGAGTGAGTGAGTGAGTGAGTGAGTGAGTGAGTGAGTGAGTGAGCGAGTGAGTGATTAGGGGAGCGAGGGTTGGAAATACCGAAAGGGACCGAAGGTTATAAAGGGCAAGAAAAGAAGCACGAGAAGAGAGATGAGAGAGCTTCCCTTGATAGCCAGAACGGAAGCGAGGCGCGAGACCGAGAGAGAGCAGAGAGCACGTTGAGTGTATGACGAGCAGCGTGTTTCCGGTTGCATTTATCGTGTATGATTAGAAAAGAACAACACATGCTGATGCAAAATTATGTGGATATTATAAGATCTATATTTCTTTTGTGATTTCCGAAATATTTATTAGTGTTTTCGCATTTGTAGTATTCCAGTAGTGAGTGTGAGTCTTTACTTAACAATAACGTATGCACTATTCACCTTGTAAACATTGTTCGCAACTGTAGCGCCGCCTTTCGTTAATATTATATATGCTGATCGATGCTCATTTCTTGTTAGAAAGGATGCGAGATAAGCACAATGCTTATTTATTATATATATTTCCCATTTCTTCGGCATATGACTTTAAACATTTTTAAAGATCGCACACACTAATTGGATGCAAGGTTATGAGTATGCGTACATGTGTAATATTATTCTATAAGCTGCTGCTTATTTCTTTTGTCGGAAAAATCTGATGCATGCACCCATGGCAGCGTATATCTAGATGCTGGCACGATATCAAAGGCACACTTTAAGCCGCCGGCGCGGTCGCAGCACCAATTACGTGATATTGTAGGCACGATCAATATTTCCCACACAACGCCGCGAAAGATTAGACAGTTTCGCATCATCGTCTTTCCGCGCTATTGTCGCCCATCTTATAAATATTAGAGAAGACGTATGTG
>NW_014577142.1:139138-155258 GCF_000485595.1 Priapulus caudatus | reverse complement strand
AGTAATAGTAATAGTAATAGATATAGTAATAGTAATAGCAATTAGTAGTAGTAATAGCAGTAACAGTAGCTGCGGTGTAAGCGTAGAGTAGCGTAGCGTAGCAGTAGCATGCGAGGCAGCAGCAGGTCGTTAGCAGTTAGTAGTTGTTATTGTTGTGTTGTTGTTGTGATTGTTGTTACCTCACAAAGGAGTTTATGTTTTCGCCCCTGGTGTTTTGTTGGTTTGTTTGTTTGTCTGTTAACAGGATATCTCTCAAAATGATTACGTGACGGATTTTGAGTAAAATTTTTAGATGGGCGTGTGGTCTTGGCCAACAACAACGATTAGGATTTTCGGGTGGTGATCCGGATCCATGATTTTTTTTTTGTGGGAAGGCTTCAGGGCGCTATCCATTTCAAATCATCAAAAATCCTGTTACTTTTTTCTTCTTAAAATTTCTTAAAATTTCAGTCAATCTTATCTCTATATTGGGTACGAGACAATGGGGGGCTGTTACGCTGTGGCCGGGAGGTTTGCTATCTCCGATTGCTAGTTGTTGTTTATGTTGTCGATGTACTGTGGTTGGGTTGATGTGTTGTAGATGCTGCAGCTGGTTGGTTGGTGCTGCTGCTGCTGCGCTGGGACTGGTGAGTGGTGGTTTTGTTGGTGTTAGTGGTTGGTGTGGGTTGGGTAGTGGCGGTGGGCCGGTGGCGGGCGGCGCGGCGGCGGCGGCAGGCGGCTGTCTTCCCTCTGGTGGTTGGTGTTCTGTGTATTGTTTGCGTTATGTGTTGATAACCTACAACGAGACGTGTAGTCTGTCTTTTCCCTTCTTTACCTCGGACTGCGCACTCGCGGCAGGCACAAACTGTACACACTGATTCTATGCTTTGCTTTTTCCTCTATCTTATCCTGCTTATTTCTCTACTCAATTATTTCTTGTATCACCACCTATACCTTGTTGGCTCCTATCCCGTGCATTCGTTCGTCTCTTCTTCTAAGCTTATCTCTTTCTCTCTCGCTCTCGCTATCTCTTTCACTCACTTTTCCCTCTTTTTCTTTTTCCTCTCTCCCTCCTCTCTCTCTTTTCTCCCTCTTTCTCTCTCTCCCTTTCACCACGCACAAACCATTTTTCCTTCATCTCTCTATTCTCTCTCCTCGCTCTCTCTTTCCCTCCCCCCCCCCCTCTCTCGCTTCACCTTCTTTCTCTCTCGCCCCTTCTCACACACACCATTTTCTTTTCTCGTCCTTCTTTCTCTCGCGTCTCTCTCTCACTCTCGTCTTTTCCCTTTCTCGCTTCTTCTCCCCCTCTCTCTCTCTCTCTCTCTCTTTCTCCTCTTTCTTCTCTCTCGCCTTCACTCGCCCACACTCACTCTCTTTTCTCGTCCTCTATTCTCTCCTCTCTCTCTCTCTCTCTCTTCTGTCCCTCTCTTTTCTCTCCCACTCATTCAGTTGCTGCGGCGTGTGCTGCGCGCCCTGGCTCTGCTGCTGCGCGGCTGCTGCTGCTGCCTGCGGCTGCCTGCTGCTGCAGCGGGCGACCGTGGCGGGTGTGTTACTGCCGTCGCGTGTGCCTAGTAAGTCTGAGAAAGCTTGCGATTCTCGTGCTGCGACCACTCAGAGCAAGTGCACGCAACTGCGTGGCTCATGGTTCATTATACGCGGGCTCCTGGTGTTAGAATCCACTATTCGTTATCGATTCTGTCGTGATTATCTCGGATGTCTTTCGCTGCTTCTACACCGGCAACACCGATCTGCGCTGTTGTTCGGCCCTCATGCTTCGCGGTGGCATTCCCACGCTGAATTCAGGCAATGATAAATATGGCCGAGAGGCCCTCTCCGAGTGTGCAATCTCCTATCGCTTGGTGACGTTGATTGTACGGCTAGTAAAAATGGCTGCATGACCTTCAGCCGTAGTTTATTCCTCAGTCTCGTCCGACGAGTCTGTAGATGCTTGCCCTATGGGAGAGGCCGCGAAGATGCCCATCATGATTATCATCACTTGCGAGTGCTTCGCTGCTCAGTGTCCTCCTCGTGGTGCACTGGCCTTCGGTGCGCCTCTCTCTCTGTCTCTCTCTCTCTCTCTCTCCTCTCTTCTCTCTCTCTCTCTCTCTTTCTGCGCTATTGCACTCTCTATTCTTTCTCCTTCTCTCTCTCTAATATAGTCGTTCTCCGTCTCCTCGCTCCTCAATCTCTATTAACTCCAATTAGCTCGCGTTTTCCTCTCCCCCCTCCTCTCTCATTCCTTCCACCGCTCGGATACTGATTTGTCTGTGGTGCTGTGTTCGTTATGTTATGTATGTTAGTGCTACTCCTGTCGTGCGCGTTCGTATATCTTTTTCCCTTGTACCGTCTCCTTCCTTCTCTCTTCCCGTTCGTCCTCCGCGGGCGGTGTTTCTACAACTCCTGTTTCCCTATAGCTCCGCTCCTGCGGATGGCAACTTTTTCTCCAATCGACACCCTTCTCTAATTCTCGCTGCGCTCCCGACTCTCGCTCCTCTCCGTCTATTCTTAGTCCCCTATGGCCTTCCATGCCAGCGGATTCTGCTTTGCATGTGGATAGTATTTCTGTTTAAAGCCTCGCTACAACCCTACCGAACTATAACTCTCTCTCCATCTTTGCTACTCGCCTATACCCGTTTACTCTTATACCTACCGTCCAGCGCAGCTTACTCCTCACCGAGCTCAATGCTCCTGTCTTTTTCGGCTCAGTGTGCCACAAACCCACTTCTCTCGCACATCTGCTCCCTCATCTATCTCCTTCTACGTTTCCACTCGAATTCTGTCCCACTTTCACCCTGACTCTCCTTTCTTCACTTTCTCTTCGATGTGCGCGCTCGCACCCATTCTGTTCGAGTGGCCTCCCCTCTCGCACCTAATTCTCTCGCAGCCTGCCTCTTCTTTGCTATACATTGTTGCCGTACTGCCTTATCCTCGACTTGTCACTCTAAATTCAGCGCTGTCTTACCAACGATGCACCCTCGGTCCTAGAGATAAACTTGTCGCTAGAAAGATTACCACAACTCAGAAGACTCGTATTGATGAACTGGTTTATAGAGCTTAATTACGGTTGGCATAACCTACGCCCAGTGTCATCAAGTGAATTTTACACGCTGGAAACATGCTTGTTGCCATGACATGCGCCAGCTTCGCTGGTTACTACTCCTCTCTCGAAGTTTTGGTTGCAGGGTTGTTTCGAGAGCGGGATTCTGACATGTGAGAGGCAGATCGCGATACGGATGATGGAATGGATCGGCTATGGTAGCACTTCGACTAAGAGGCATAGTGAAGATATTTTCGAGTGAGAGGTGTGCAATACCGAAAAAGTTTTGTTAAGATTTCAATGTGCGAGACAGGTTGCGACGCCGACGAGAGGGAAGCGACCTTCCTGAGAAGAAGTGAATAGACACCGCGACATAAGGACAGACAGCAGACAGACAGACAGACAGACATGACAGACAGGACAGACGGACGACAGACAGACAGCAGCCACACAGACAGACACACAGCAGCAGCACAGACAGACAGACAGACAGACAGACAGACAGACAGGACGCAGGACAGACACACAGACACACAGACGACACACAAGACACCAACACACAGACACCCAGACACACAGACACCACAGACACACAACAGCAACAGGGACATGACAAGACAAGATCCGCAGGACGCACAGTCAGGACGTCCGACTCAGCTGGCTGCATGTTATCTCGACAGCATCTAATACAATAAAACTAAATAAGAGCTATTATAGTGGTAGAAAGTATATGTAGTATGTGAGGTATGGCACGCGATAAGCAGGATGAGAAAACAAGATACTCGAGAGCCTAAGGGTGGAGGTATTGAGCAGAGAATGGAACGTCTGTGGGAGAGCAGACTAGAGAGAGAAAGAAGAGCATATAAGAAGCAGTCTCGAGATGGACGCGGCTGAAAAGTGAAGAGAGTGAGAGGAAAGACCGTGAGATTCGTCGCATAGCATGTATGAGAGAGAGAGTGTGGAAGCTGAGAACGCACGCCAGAGAGAGTGCACGCCACGTAAGAGAGGAGAGAAGAGAATGAGAGATCTGCCACGCGAACTATTAGTGTGGCTAGTTCGAACAGCGAGTTAGACACCGAGAGTCTTTTTGAGAGAAACGAAGAAGTCCACGAAGTTCAAAGACGCACTTCAGCGTGACACATGTCTTGACTGTCCTATATACAGAAGCGCAATCATGTCACTCATAGACCGGTAGTGTGACATTTAAGCTCCACTATTGAAGACTGCTCAGGAAGGGTCCTGTGGGTCCCCGACGAGAGCTGAGAGAGAGAGAGAGAGAGGCTCCCCCGGCGGGTGAGAGTGAGAGAGACGAGGAGAGATGGAGCCGAGAGAGAGAGGCATAGGTGCAGTAACAGAGAGCGAGGCGGAGGGTGAGACAGACAGGCAGACAGAGCTAGGTCGGCGAGGCACGCGTCAGTTGGTTTATGCAGCATCCGCGCTGTGTGAATCTCCTGCTGCCAACTCTTTGTATGAGTCCATTCGCCGCGTTCGCAAAACTAATACAAACACTTACTTTGAGACAGTGCACTCTCTCTAGGCTACATTGGGGCCGCCAGAGCCCACGTGGTGGTAACAGCGACGGCCTTCCAATGCGGATTGGAGAGAGCAGGAGGGACAGCGAGGGACGCGAAAGAGAGCGCGAGAGGGGGGGAGAAAGATAGAGAGAGGAGAGTACGAGAGTGGAGAACTGTCCTGAGGCAGAGACGAGACGTGGAGAGTGGGATGAAAGCGATTAGCGAAAATAATACGAATCGTATATTCATAGGAGAAGAGCTGAGGGAGCTGCTCGCAACCGAGGAGAGAGAGAGGGATAGTGAAGAGAGGAGCGCGCCGCGAGAGAGAGGAGAGCAGCGCGCCAGCTAGCGGATGTGAAGAGATATGCGCGCGCGGGGCGCGAGAGAGAGGGAGAGAGAGAAACGATAGAGAGAAATATGGCCGAGCGAGAGCGACTCCGGAGTCGGAGAGAGAGGCGAGACGAGAGAGAGATCGAGCCTACGGACGAGAGAGCGTAGAGACGTAGAGAGAGAAAGAGCGCGCGAAAGTGGAAGAACGTGATTCGATATCCGCAATACACATTAAAGGGAGAGTCAGTACAGAGAGAGATTACATGCAGCAATGGACAGCATCAGTTCTCTCGTACTATATCAGAGGTGTGAGAGCACGCGTGTAGGGCGACCGTGAGACAAGATCCGTCCTTATACTAAAGCAGAGAACCGTACATCCAACGATGAAAGCGGCTTACTCCCTTTGCAGACGAGTAAAGCGTGTTCTTGCGGCCCGCAAGATCACCTACTTCCCGTCCTTGCCGCCGCGAGCTGGAGCGACAAGCCCGACGCTCTGCTCTGGTACGAGCTTGGCGGACTCGGAACCGCGAGGACGACTGGTTCGGTCTGGACGACAGTGCTCTCCCGCATAAGGTTTGTACCTAACAGAGTAGCTGGGGTCAGCGCGTGTGAACGGTGCCGTGCGTACAGTTGGGTTAGGGTTAAGTGAGGGTGAGGGGTACCGTAGACGTCACTGTTTTGTGTGAGGCAGTGCGGGGTCTGGCTACAGTTAGGGCTTTGGGTGTTAGTGCATGTGGCGGTGCGGCGGGCATAGTTAAGTGTTCAGTGTTAGCCTGCTGGGAGAGGCGAGGGTTGGTACAGCCTTACACTTTTAGGGTTAGTGTTAGCGTGAGAGGTGAGGAGTGGGGGTTGGGTTATGGTTGGGGTTAGAGGATAGCAGGTACCAAGTTGGGGTTAGGTTGGTGAGGGGTGGGCGGTGGGTAGAGTTAGGGTTAGGGCTAGCGTGTGGTTGTGCGGATGAAGGTACAGTTGGACGGTTAGGGTTATGTGTCAACTAAAGGCTGAAGGGTTAGGTTTGGATCAGATATCTAAGGTTGTTCAGTGCGTTTCGCCGGACCGTGACCCTTCGCCCTACTCCACTAACGAGTCTTTAGGGGATCGTCGGCCTGACGCCTATCCTACCCCACCCGAAAACCCTAATCCTCCAGATATCAAAATAGCACAGGGTATCGTTCGCGGTGGATTACGGCGGGCGGCACATAGACCTATGAGCATATCAGTTAATATTATGTCTGCCACGGTGTTTTAGTTGGGTTGTGCTGTCATATATGTCATAGTACAGTTTTCCCTCGATGTTCTTAGGTATTTATTTAGCTTATCTAGACCTTAGATTTCGTAAGTATATATTTAGTGATGTCAAAGGTTGGGTCTAGAATGCGTAACGCTTTGTCGAATGGGTCTTAACGCTCGCACATGCTGTGCACTACTGTGGTAAGCCCTAGTTCGCAGTTGATTTTTGTGTAACTGTCATTTTCAGAAGTAAGTGGATCGATAGTAGCGCGCAGTCTGGTTAGTCTACTCCAGAGAAGCTAGTCGTAGCGCTAGGGCGTACCGCAGTAGTAGGTATCTAGTCAAAATATATATTATAATATAGTATATTACATCTCGCTCTCTCGTTCTCTCTCGGCTGTTCTACGTGTATCTGTGCTTAGTGTGAGGTTCTTGCTCTCTCAACTCTCTCTGTGCACCGATGCTTCCTTCTGCTCCTCTTTCTCTCTGCGTTCTATTTCCCTCTGCCTCTCCCATTCTCGTGGGGTTTTTTGATTCTCCATACTTTTATATTCTCTTTCTCCTCTCTCGTTATCGCCGGTCTCCGCGCCCAAGCTGCGCTGTCTCTGCTGTCTCTGGGATCCCTGAATCGTCCGTAGCTCTCTCGTCCTTCATCTCCTGCCGCTTATCGCGCGCTCTCTCTCTCTCTCCCGTAGTTCTCGCCCTCGCTCCTTTATCATCTTGCCACCTATTTGCTCTTCTTAATCTTCTCCGCACACACCCTCTTCTGCTTCGTCGGTCTCTTCTCTCTCCTCTGCCTGTGCTCGCTCGCTATTCTGCTTATCTCTCTCTCTCTTCATGTGCGTGTGCTCTGCATTCGCTCTCTCTCTCTCTTCTGTCTCTTATAACTCCTCGCGTGCTCTTCCACTCTTTCTCTCCTCGTCTCTTCCGGTCTGCTCTTCCTCGTCTGCTCTTCTCTGCGGTCTCTCTCCGCCTCTCGCTGATCTCTCTCTCTGTCGTGCTCTCTCGTCTCTCTACGCGTCGACGACTCTCGCATGTCTTTCTCCGGCTCTCACTTGCTCCACTTTCGCGCATAGGCTCTTTTCTCTTCTTCTCTCTCTCTCTCCTCTCTCTCTTTCTCTTTTTGCTCTCTCTCATATCTCTCTCTTTCTCTAAGCAATATATAGGTGTGTTATAGAATAATAAGCAGTTTTATTATATTAATGGTATCGTATATATATAATAGTACTATATTATGGTGCGTGTTTCTTCTACAGGATTGACCGTGTTCTATACAGACTCCATTACTCTGTAACAGTATGATACCTGCTCGGGATCATGATCGTCTCCTATTACTTCTGCCGTTTAAGATATCTCTCCTTGTCTTTGTGATTGGTTGTTGCTCATGCGGATATAGCTCTACTATTCCGGTGACGTAGGTAATTGTCGTGAGTGACGTCCGAGAAATAGCTCGTACATGACAGGGCTCAAATTCATGTCTTATCGTTGAAGTTAAGCTCAGACTAAAACTTTATAGACTCTATCTACTGGCTTAAACACCTCGCGGAATAATGCCGAAAGGACTGTAAGACAACGATCTTTCAGTTTCTGTGTGTAAAAGTTTATGGAGTCCGCGGTTGTTTATGTTGGTGGTTGTCGTTCAAGTCCCGGTGCGGGTGGTTTTTTTGAGCGGTGGCGTGAGCCGTGTAGGTGGGCAGCAGCTGTGAACAACGCGACACAACAACTCTGGACGGAACCAGGCGAGAAGCTAAGGTTCGATTAGGTAGGATACGCAATAGCATGACGGTATGTATGTATGTATGTCTTAAGGTTAGGTAAGGTAGGTAGGTAGTGGTGGGCAGCCTGGCTGTAGGCGCTACCAACAACGATGAGCAACGAACTGACCACACGAGCGCGTGTGAGGGCAGCTTGTTTGGGGTAGGACAAGCTCGAACAACGCGCTAGATGATAGGCGAACGAAATAACGCCGCGCTTGGGAGCACAGGCTTGAGCGGGTGGGTGGATGGGGGTATTTTGGGTGACAACAACAACAACAAACAACAACACGCGAGCCTTATTAGCGCGCAAAGCACCAGCAAGCGCGCGTGTTTGGATGCCAGACTAACAACAACAACGGTAGCGAACCACCACGCGTGGGTCAGCCAGTAGGATTGCCGAAAACAAGACAGCTGCGGAGTGGAGCAATAGCAGCGCTCGCGAGCAAGCGGTGGGTTAAGCGGTGGGTAAGGTAGGTTAGGGTGGTCCCGTAGCGGTAGGTAAATGTAGGTGCAAAGCGCGTAGGTAAGGTTAAATAGCCGGTACTAGCGACTACGGCAGGCAAAGGCCAGGCAAGACCAGGCAGAAGCAGGAGGCAGGCACGCGCAGGCAGGCAAGGATCAGCATGGCAGGCAGGCAGGCAGGCAGGCAGGCAGCGCAGTGTAGAGCTAGGTAGAAGATGGATGGATGGATGGTGGATGGATGGAATGGGCATGGATGGACTGGATGGATGGATGGATGCGCATGTATGGTAGGCATGGATGCATGACTGGATGCACTGGATGGATGGTATGGGGAATGGAGTGATTGGCCATGGACATGGCATGGATTGGACATGGAATGGATGGATGGATGATGGAGCATGATGGATGGGATGGATGGAATGGATTCGGATGGATGGATGGATTGGAATGGCTGGGATAGGGCAGGATGGCATGGGGCAATGGTGAGCATGAATGGCCATGGACATGGAATGGTAATGGCAATGAGATGCGAAATGGCTGCATGGATGGATGGAGGGGATTGGGATGGATGGATGGATGGTATGGATGGATGGATGATGGATGGATGGATGGTATGGCCCCTGGATGGATGGATGGATGGTATGATGGGATGGATGGATTGGAATGGGTGGAATGGATGAGAATGGATGGATGGAATGGCATGGAGCATGGAATGGATGGATGGATGGATGGATGGATGGATGGATGGATGGTATGGATGGCATGGATGGATGGATGGATGGATGGGATGGTATGGTGGATGGCATGGATGGATGAATGGATGGATGGATGGATGGAATGGCATGGATGCGATGGATTGAGCTCGGGCATGGATGGTATGGATGTATGGATGGATGGATGGTGATGATGGATGGATGGATGAGATGGATGGATGGATGGAATGGATGGCATTGGATGGATTAATTAATTAAAAAAAAACATATCAGGATAGGGTCCGAATGGGGGTTAACTTAGAATTGATTACATTTTGGCTGTGGTGATTCCGGTCCAATTAATTATTATAATTTATTAAATTAATGAATAAAAATTTTTCACAGTGAGAGAATTCAGCTTGCCTTTGGCGGCAGGTTTGCGCTCTCCGCAGTTGCTCATAGTTATTAATATTATTCATATTCATATATCTATTATTAGGTAGTAGTAGTAGTAAGTAGTTGTAGTTGTTGATTAGTTGTGTTGTTTGTTGTTGGCTCTGTAGCTAGTAGTAGTAGTAGTAGTAGTAGTAGTAGTAGTAGTAGTAGTAGTAGTAGTAGTAGTAGTAGTAGTAGTAGTAGTAGTAGTAATAGTAGCAGCAGAAAAAGACAAAGACGAAGATGAAGAAGAAAAAATAGAAGAGGAGGAAGAAGAAGAATATGAAAAAGAAGAATAAGAGGCAGAAGCAGAAGCGGCAGCTGACAAACGTGTGGTCATTAGACATGCACCGTTACTTTAGTTGCTTTGTTTTGCTCTAGCTATTGACGTTGTTGTTGTCATGTGTTTGTTGCTATATCTTCGGTTGTACTCATATTTGTTCCAACCTCTACGTTCGACTGCACCGCAGATTTGCACTTATAGTTTTTGTTATTATTGCATGTATAATCGTCAAACCTAACCGTCCATTTCCCATCTTATTTATCTAAATCACCACTATTTGTCTACCGCTTTTAAACCCGTGCGTGCAAGAGGCTACGCGATGTGCGAGGTGCAGAATAATCATAGTTGATCGTAATTATGGACGTTAGACTGTAATGACACTAACGGCGTAATTTACAAGTCATGAGGTGTCAACTGCAATCATGCAAATTGTCCGGTGAACGTGTTATAGGGAGAGTAGTGATCACGTCTCGTAAATCACATAGGGCGAGCAATCCAGCACAGTTTGGCCTAACCTTATGATCACGCTCTATAGTTGTCACAGCGGCTAGATTTAACGACATTACTCACGAACATACGTTACTTACTTTAGCACACGCACCCCTCGCCCTCCTCCCCACACACAAGACGTACACACACGCGCACACGCATACGCACACGGGGCTACTAACACAAACCTACCTACTCACACACTCGCGTGCGTATTTGCACGCATTTCTCACACAGCGCTAAACGTTCACACGAGCGCGCCACCTTTAGAAAACAAATGATTCTACTCTGCTTTCGTCAAACACTTTCATGGTTCGTGTTGCGGTATAATGCGGCTTGCGGGCGATCTTGAGAATGTTACGCGCGTTTTAATTTTGCGGCGAACCCTGCCTGCCACGGCACGCAGTGTCTGGACAGTATTTGCGCATATGCTCATGATTCGGCGTCGAGAGTGACGTCATGGGAATTAGCGTAATCCCGAATGGCTCTTCGTGTGATTGTCGCGTGCGTTACGCGCGTCGCTGTCTACACTCTGTGTTTCCACCATGCGTATATAATTGCAATACAATCTCGTGCGCTGATCTACGTAAATTTAGGCGGACAAACCTCCTGATTTCATCGCCTGCGTTCTTTCATATGTAGATGACGCGTCTTTTCGTCTTTCCACCGAGCGCGTGCGTTTTTCCGATTAAGCGAAAAGAATCATTTCATTTACTTTATGTAAATTCCTGATAATTTCACAACGCAACGAGATCGATACGATGTCGTTTGTAAACATTTCGCTGACAAATTACAAAAGTACTCTCTGGAAACGGTTTAACCTTTTATCTCGATGTGCTATCCACTCAACGGAATTTTCGTCTGCGCTCGCGAAAATCGTCAGCGCGTGTAGGGTGCGTCGGTATGCGCGGGTAGGATTGGTAAATCGGGAAGCGCCTGCGTTTTTTCCTCTCTCTCTCTTTCTCTCTCTCTCTCTCTTTCTCTCTGTCTCCGCCCTCTCTCGCTCTCTCGCTCTCTCTCTCTCTCTCTTTTTCTTTCTTTCTCTCTCTCTCTCTTTCTTTCTCTTTGTCTCTCTCGCTCTCGCGCGCGCTCTCTTTCCTTTTCTCCCTTTCAGTACAGGAGCTATAAAGGATATAATTTTGAACTTTTTGACAAAAGTATTCTAATTGAAACATAGGTAGTTTAAGTTATGCACATTCATATGAGATCGAATACCCATCTCCATCGGCATGGTATCTGGGCGCCGTCTAGAATTTCAAAATGGCCGTTATTAAATACTATTTCCTTCATTTTTCATCTGATATTTAACATAGCAACATGATTTCGGTGTTTAAACCAATTATTCGGGTTAATGAACTCATTGCAATCAAAATCACTATCGCTCGGTGTCCGCCATCTTGAATTTCAAAATGGCCGCCATTCAAATCCATTATACAATTCAATTCAATTCAATTCAATTCAATCATTTTTTTACACTTAAGAATTACATTTTAAAGGTATCATATTGGTTCAACAAATTACTTGATCTGCGTTCACGACCGTTTGATTTTGTGTGCTGATGAGTGCCTTTCCATCAGCGTCGGTTGACCTTACACATTCTGACAAATGATGAAACAGCTCTGCCTTTTTCTGTTCAATCCTGAAGAAACTTGCCCAATTTGCTGGAACAGGAGCTCCTGACAAAACTCTTTGCCTCTTTGTCATTCCGCCATGCATCCTGCGTGCTGTTGTTGATAGCTTGAGACTATATCAGCAATATACCTATCCCATACAATGTGAACTCTACTCACAGTATCCAGTTGAGATGTAATGTATGGAATGCATACTTGCTGGGCATATTCCTTAAGTGTCTGACTGCCCGTGGTCTCAGCATGTGAACGACAGCGGCACCATCTAACACTTCTGCATCAACATCTGAAGCATTCTTTGAAGATGTGGAATAGTTTGTTAAGCACTCCAGTAAATCCAGGGTTTTCCCCTTGTCAAAGTCCGCTCATATCAGAAAGGGATATAGGACATGCCTGATTCAATTGTTCAATAAAAAATTGTCAATGTTACCTAGTCTTGCCTGGCATGCAATGTGAAGCCTTGAAAAAAGACTACACTTCATTTTCAGTGATGCAAATTGCTCCTTACTTTTTTAATTTTGCTTTAGAGAAGGTGTGCTTAAAAATTGGCAATTTGTTATTTTTCACAATGTTACTGAAAGGTATGTAATTGTTTGATGTGTTTTTCTGTCGTACCTCAACATATCTATTATATTGTGTTTTCCTCCAGATCCTCAACAGTATAAACCGTTTGCACTACTTCTTTATTCATCACAACATTTGTCTCCATAGTCAGCAGGTATCTACTATCCTGAGGAGGACATACAACTTGTTCCACATGGTCCCGGTCACAAACATTCAAATCAGTGGAGATGCTCATTAACATGTCCTTATGTGATTATGCCAAATGTAGATGTTGTAAATGTAGGTTTAGACACTAAGATCATGTTTCTATTATGTTAAATAGTAGCTAAAATATAAAGGATAATGGATTTTAATGGCGGCCATAATGGTGGGCTACCCGATCTCATATGAATGTACATACCTTAATCTACATACATGTGTGCCAATTTTCATGCTTTTGCCAAACAGTGCACGATTCGTCTGATTTATGTCTAGTAGCTCCTGTACTATCTCTCTCTCGCGCTTGCTTGCTCGCCCGCATCGCTCTCCCCCCCCCCTCTACTCCCCTCCTCTTGTCTCTTGTTCCCATTCGCTCCTTTTCGCGATCTCTCTCATTTGTTCTCGCATTTCCTCTCTATTTCCACCTCCCTCTCTCCATCTCTCCACCCGTCTCTCTCTCCGTATCTATCTCTACTGGCATTCCTTGCGGCGGCGGTGGTGCGTTGTATACACAGGAAGCATCTCCTGTCGCCTGAGTCACGTACGTGACCGGGCTTCCGTGCATCAGGGGCGCGTGCGTGTGTGATTAATCTCGCATGAAGTGTGGTAGATATTATATTTATACGCAGAAAATAGATATATAGTCTCTTTTAGAGAGACGGGACACCGTGCTGAAAAATGCATGCCTCCGATCGGTACGCGCCGCGCTAGAGATACCGCTCGGTCATAAATAATGCGCGATACCCAAAGATATAGGTTCTTCGCCGCGTTTCTATTTTTGCGAAGATGGGGAAAACTGTCGTATACTATCGCCCGTCTATGAAGTCTTATTTATGTTATACTGGTCTTACAGAAAGCGTGAAACTGATCCGAGCGGGGGAAATCATTTATGTAATGGCATAAAATTCCAACCGCGCCATAAAAGGCAGCCGCTTTTCGCAAAATGGTGTGTGAATGGGTTTCAAACTGTCGGCGCAGGATTGGAACACCCCCGCACCAGTTTTTTCGATCTTCCGCAAATTTTTGCCGTGCCTGCCTTTTGTCTGCTCTCGCCGAGTGCAGATGCAAGTGTGGATAAGATTTGCTCAGGCAACCGGTCTAAGGAAAAATGATGAACTTTACACTCAACATCTTTCTCATCCGCGGCAGGTATTCCGTGCCTGTATAGGTTACGGCGAATCCCTTCCTCGCTTTGACATCGTTCTGACATTTACAACACGTGCATTTGTGTGTTTGTGTGTGTGTTTGTGTGTGTGTGTGTGTGTGTGTGTGTGTGTGTGTGTGTGTGTGTGTGTGTGTGTGTGTGTGTGTTAGTAATAGCAATAGTAGTAGTAATAGCAGTAACAGTAGCGGTAGCAGTAGCAGTAGCAGTAGCAGTAGCAGTAGCAGTAGCATGCAGCAGCAGCAGGTCGTAGCAGTAGTAGTTGTTATAGTTGTTGCTGTTGTTGTTGCTGTTGTTGTTACCTCCAACAAAGGAGGTTATGTTTTCGCCCCTGTGTTTGTTGGTTTGTTTGTTTGTCTGTCAACAGGATATCTCAAAATGTTACGGACGGATTTTGATAAAATTTTTAGATGGGTTGGTCTTGGGCCAACAACCAATCGATTAGATTTTGGTGGTGATCCGGATCCATGATGTTTTTGTGGGAAAGACTTCGGACGCATTCAAAATTCATCAAAAAAAATCCTGTACTTTTTTTCTTCTTAAAATTTCTTAAAATTTCATCAATCTCTTATCTCTATATTGGGTGTACGAGCAAGATGGGGGGACTGTTACGCTGTGGCGGAGGTTTGCTATCTCCGATTACTGTTGTCGATGTACTGTGGTTGTTGATGGTGTTGTAGATGCTGCTGCTGGTGGTGGTGCTGCTGCTGCTGCTGCTGGAGGTGGTGGTGGTTTTGTTGGTGTTAGTGTTGGTGTTGGTGGTAGTGGCGGTGGCAGTGGCGGCGGCGGCGGCGACGGCAGCGGCGGCGGCGGCGGCGGTGGTGGTGTTCGTGTATTGTTTGCGTCTAGTGCTTGATAACCTACAACGGAACAGACGTCTATTGTTTCTGCATTGAGCGGGAATGTACACGATATGTGTTTTCTACCATAATTATTTATGTAACATATGTGGCACAGCGTGTCTGGTTGATCACTATTCTCATCTTCGAATTTCGATTATTAATATATACACCGCAAACACGATCTGCGCTGTTGTTCGGCCTCAGCTTCTGCAATCAGCAGTAAGCGGATACATCGCTTAGGGCTATAAAAAGGCAAGGTTTCATAGTTTCCGCATTAGCCTAGTCTATGGCCTTTGCCTTGCGCCTCGTCCTGCTCCCGGCCTCTCTCTGCTCTCTCTCTCTCTCCTCGTCTCTCCTCTCTCTCTCTCTCTCTCTCTCTCTTCTTTCTCTCCTCGTCTCTTCTCGTCTCTCTCTCCTCTCTCTCTCTCTCTCTCTCTATATATATATACTGCTAATAATATATTGAGTTCGTATGTATGTAATTGTATGTGATGTATGTATCTTCCATAAGGGTCAAGACCGGGGCCGCGAAGCGATCTGGCAGCAATTTTCACGCCATCCTCTTATACCCCGGCACGTGTTCGTAGCTGAAGAAAAACCTGTCATACCCGTTCCAATATTTCTCGCGCGAAAAAATCCGATGACAGAACCCCTGCATTTCGGCCAATTTCTAAACTCAGCCACAATGTCAGCAGCAGCGGCTATGACTATTGATGTTTCTGCTTCACCCTTTGTCATGATTCTTATCAGCTGCATGGTTAATTGTGAAACAGACGAAAACCTGAAATCGGAAGCTAAAACAGAGGGCATACCACCACGACCCAGTTCAGAGGTACTACGACAGCTATGCTCAGTTCCAGAGTTCTGCGGTTTTCAGATGCTAACGATCAGAGAATGCAATGTCACGCGCATAATTCCAGAGGAAAGGCTATGCATTTTCTGGGATAAGGTCAATGAACGAAAAGAGAAGTTTCTCTAATTGGTACGGGAATGGAGTGGGCAGATAGGTTGGCACAGGGCAGGCAAGCAGTAGGAATCGCAACTAGACAATATGCCAGTGGCAACACAGACGCCGACAATCGGCTGGCCTGTACTCTATGCTATCGGCATAATATTATGTGAATTCTTTATTCGCGTAGCGATGCTCAACAAATGGATAGCGTAGCGTGGGGAGGCTTAAGCATGTTTCGGATACGCCACGAATCTCTACATATTTGCACCAAGAATAACACGAAAACATGACTAATTATCAAGAGTGCTTTGAGAACGAAAAGTCCAACCCATTGGCGCGTACATGCTGTTATATAACAATACTTTTTGACATACTCCATAAATTAACTGCGGGTCAGAGGGGATCTGTGTCACCGGACCCGCCCGGGAGTACTGCGGGCAACGTAACCCTGGTTTACGGTGGGGTATGACCGGAACGTACCTGGTTATATGCTCATATTGCCGGCCGTACCTTCGCCTAACTGCCACTAAGCGGAGTCGTAGGGAGTCGTCCTTACGCCTAGCTCG
>NW_014577142.1:126868-133916 GCF_000485595.1 Priapulus caudatus | reverse complement strand
TCGCTTTGACATCGTTCTGACATTTACAACACGTGTGCTTGCGTGCGTGCGTGTGCGTTTGCGGGTGTGTGTGTGTGTGTGTGTGTGTGTGTGTGTGTGTGTGTGTGTGTGTGTGTGTGTGTTTATGCACGCGCGTGTGTGGGCGGGGGGCGTGTGTGTGCGTGGGGAGCCTAACTATGTGCGCATGCGTGCATATGTATTCTATCACTGGAAACATCTTCTCTCTAGATACATTCTATTTACTGGCTCCCTAGTCGGTCAGGGCAGTGTGCAGGCAATCCACAAGAAAATACAATAATCGAAGGCTAGGATGTTGCAGCAGCTGTATGTTCACTTAATCTTTAAATTAAATGTCGTGGCTCTATTAAAGAAAACATCGATCACACAGTTTCAGTGTTTGACATGCATTTGGGGAAATGCGAAAGTCTATGTCACATCGATCGTTGCTGTTTCGGTCAAACCTAATTGAACTGTATGGTTTTCTATCATTAGATGGTTTTAACATGTACCAACAACAAAGCAAAATAAACGAGAAAATGAAGCAATCATTTAGTCAACATTATAGAACTATAATAATTTATTATTATGTTATAAGTAAATGTCCAAAATAAATAATCTTTGCTTAATATCTTTTTACAACTTTCTCCATGTCAACAATTCTGTTCGTGGACCGTTCATTCGACCTTGTTGTTTGGAAAATCATACGTTTATGTTTTCCCTGAAGGTTTCCCTCTTGTTTCGTAAATTCAACGTAAACCGTCACAAACGTTGTGTTGCACGCTATAATTATATTTACAGCACACGTGTACTTGCCATATATTTACTTTCAAACGCCAAATATATTCGTCGGATTGTTCTACTACCTAGTTTGTGCCCCACAACGCACGGATTACGTATTGACTAATGAAATGTATAAACATCCATAACGAACATTCTCGAAAATTGACCGTTAATACCTATACCTAATAGAAGATCCGCAGGAAACGGTTGATATCTCTTGACTAATATAACTTCAGCAAGCCTTATTTATTGGTGCCATTTAGACGATGAATAAAAGCCCATGTTTCGCCGCGTTAAACGCTCGTTATTCTCTGTCAGCCGCCATGCTTCCTGTCTCACGAAGCAAAATAGCGCGCAGAATACGAACATCATTGCGTAATGGATTATCGTTCAATGCAGGGCGGGTGATATTGTACGTATCCGCGCCTGTGCATTAGGGCCCCCAACGATCGGGCCCATGCATCCTCGGCTGCGGTCACTTCAGCTTAACGCGGGCCATGAAAGCGACAGCAGCCGCGACGAATGTATGTGTTCCTGCCGGAGCGCGCTAGTCCGCCTCTGCACATCTCTCTGCCAATTTCCTCTCTATCGGAAAACATTAGGTTTCTATTCAGTGGCCGCAGCCGCACATCCGATACAAACGATTGCTGACCTTTGCACGCGGCGCCTCATTGTGCCGGGCGTGGTCGCCGCGTCTGCTAAACCCCGGCGTTAGTGACGTCATAGAGAATTCTCTAGCCGCAGGTATCCTATACGCGCTATGTTTCTTACATTCTATGGTCTTACACGCGCGCTGACGGCGCGATAGGAGCAGCTCGCGGTCGGGACCCTGCGAAAAGTCGCCCACTACGAAAGGTAATGAAGCAACCCGCGAAGCAAAGCGCGAAAAACAACGTGGGCAGCTTCGTTATTCAGTTTCGCCGGCTCGTTTGCGGCAAGCGCGGTTGGGGCTGGTGTCTTCACATAGACAGCATTGTGGTGGCGATGGTGACGCCAACCGAACATGGCTACAGCGAAATGAGTCGGACGTCAGTTATCCGGGATAGTAATGCATGGCAATATCGCAAAATAAAATATTCTTTCTTAGATGGTATGTCGTTGCCATCGAGTTTTACACAGTGATGAGGTGACAGCTAATACCGACTATATATAAGTTGCACAAGTGCCTATTTGTGGCGCCTGAATGTTGGTTGGTTTATATTATCAGCCTAAACTTCGTTTCGTAATATGACATTTACATCACCAGAGTTATTTTGCTGTACAGTTAAATACAATAACAACACAACGCTTAAGAAAATAAATACATTATTGTAGGAATACGAACGTTAACAGTATGTTCAAATAAGCAAGCCATTTCTTTGACCGCTACGCTATCTTGCGCTGTTAAAAGCCCGGAAAAACAACGCTTTCCAAATATACACGTTTACATACATACGGCATACATACATACAATATGAGAATGCCCCTGCTACAGGTGACGAGGACAAAGTTTCGTGTCCATAGTCCACTCGGCATCTCGACAATTACTATCGTTTAGATACGCCATTTAGTAGTGGATACTGGTGAGTGAGTAATATTAGCGGGTAGCAAGAGCTGTAATAGCAGTTTAGAAGCACAATTAGCATGTGAACGCGCTCGTGTGGTGTGTCGTGTGGCGGCCCGACTGGTGGTCCACGCCAGCATTTTCAAACTAGGCCCTATACATACATAGCTCAGGTTCTCAATGTGTTTCTTAGTTCAATGTCCACAAAACATATCGTTGAAATAAATCATTCGACTGCGACGTTACTGTCTCTGCTTTGCTTAATAAAGTTCAGCATAATTTCGTAACTGTAAAAGGCCAGCGGATTATATTTTTACACCCGTTCGCAATATCTTATAGCAAATTCTTTGAAGCCTTATCTGACCAGGCTGTTGAAGTATAGTTCGTCGCGTTGGAAATTCGTGAATACCTATTAGTGTGTCTGTGCGCGCGCGTGTTATGTGCGTGGCGTGGTAGGTGTGTGTGTGTCCGTGTCTCTGCGTGCGGGCGTATGTGCGCAGTGGGTCTTGTGTGTGCGTGTGTGTGTGTGTGTGTGTGTGTGTGTGTGTGTGTGTGTGTGTGTGTGAGTGTGTCCTTCCGAACCTAGGGTACGAAGACGTTCTCGGATAGTAGCGCGTCGACATTTCTGCCGCCTACTATATAGAGCGCGGGGAATTTCGATCCGGCCTCCGGTCGACTGCGGGAAGAACCAATAGAGGAAGAAGTCGAGGTGCCGGCAACCAGTCTTTACATCGTGTCCATCGGGCCGAGCTCGTTGATGGGCCACATGCATTCGCAGCCATATTTGATCTCTTTCTGCACGGGCTCCCAGCAGTCCGACCCGGCTTTCCGTCGGCTGAGGTGAAGGACGGCGTGCTGCTGCACGCAGTGGAGTGCTCCGAAGGCACATTTCTAAAAAAAGAAAATACGAGATTAAATACCAATCTATACGAAAAAAAAATCGACGCAAAGTCACCCACTATGCACCAGGCGTTTTCGCGGCAACTACGAAAGACCTCATAACTGTATACGCCCGAATGTTGAGTAGATAAGACGGTGGTTTCTCACGCGCTGGCATGATTACGACGGTACATCACACGGGAGCAGGTTGAGGCGCTTGAAGTTATTATCGATAGACAGGCGGTCGTAATGATTAAAGAATCCCAATATGTGCCGCTTCCCCTGCGGTGAACACAGCGCCTGCGCACGCGTGCGTGCGCGCGGGTGTGTGTGTGTGTGTGTGTGTGTGTGTGTGTGTATATGTGTGTGTGCGCGCGCGCGTGTGTGTGCGTGTGTGCGGTGAGAAGGGGGAGGATGTACGCTCGCGTGTCTGTTTGTGCGTCGGCAGAGCGTATATGCGGCATGTGCAGTGAATAATAGAACTGTTTAGCCTTCGAATGAAACCCTTCGCCCCGGTATCACGAGATCATATACGCGTGATAAATGTAACTACCGTGTTGACGGCTCCCGCTCTGCGAATAAAAAAAAACACTTGACACGATGCTGCGCATATTTCACTCACATGTGGGCGCTTACACACATCTGAAAGTGTCTAGCTAATGAGAGCATTTCGGCGGAGCAGTGCACAGCTGTGTAGCTATTAGACCAGCTGCTAGTCATTATTCCTATTTGCTAACACCGCGTCACAAAGAGGCCTAAATCGTTCCACAAGTTTGCAAATAAATTGGATCGTGGAAAAATGATTAACTGTTATATACCCGCATTTTTTCGAGCGGCTACCAAGAATAACAACGAAGAGTGCTATGCGGCGGCAAAATCTCCTGCGGCTATTGCTTATGGTTAGATACAGACAGCTGACAGGTGCAGAGAAGCGATCTGAATCCTAGATGGGGATGTATAGAGGGATGAGAAGAAAGCTGGAGACCGTGAGATAAAGAGCGGGATAGAGATGGTGAGACAGCGAGTAAGAGAAAGAGAGAGAGAGTGTTCGCGCGCGAGAGAAAGAGAGAGAGAGAGAGAGAGAGAGAGAGAGAGAGAGAGAGAGAAAACAAGAAAAGGAATGAGTGAGCGAGAAATAGTGGGGGAGAGTGTAACAGACAGACGGACAGACAGACATACAGGCAGACAGACAGACACCAGGCAAGCATGCAGGCAAACTCGACGCACACACACACACACACACACACACACACACACACACACACACACACACACACACACACACACACACACACACACATATATATATATATATATATATACACACAGGCATGCATACACACGCACACTATCGTAAGCAGACTATCGGACAGACAACCAACAGAGGCTGGTCTCCCTTATAGAAACGTGTAATAAAGCATCGTTGTACCGATAAAAATGTGCAAAACTTTGAGAGCGACAAAAATAATTACAATCGGGGTGTATTAAGTAGCGCCATAAACCTCCCATATTATACCTGTAAAGATTTATTGCCGCTACACGTCGTAAGTGAGTTACCCAGCGTCTAATATAATATTTACACACTCCTTACGCCTTACACCGCAGTGGTGCCATTATCAACCGTCAGCTGCCCCACGACGTCACGATGCTGACGAGCGTATAGAGATTATAACATCACCGCGTTATTAACAACACCAATAGGCAATTCGATATTGCGATGAAACGCTGGCGATGTTGTTCAATATTGTACTCTCCTCTGTTTATGGCTGCGAAATAAAACTTGATTGCGCGTAAATATCTAGTTTATACAGTCCGCCTCTCGCCGCAGGCTAATGATAAACACGTGCTTTGTGCGAGTGGCAACCGAATACGCGCTGACACGACTTCTTTACCCGTCCCCCCAGTGTCGATACAATTACCTCGTGCCTCCTCCTAACCAATGCAAACAACGGTGTTAACGATGGCAGGGATCACGGGCACGCGCTCTATCATCACCTCACGGGATACGAATGCCTCGTTGAAGCACGTACGGTAGGCCGTCACAGTATAGCGCCTGCTCTCACAGTCGAATACGCGCTGCTAGTCTTTCTCGTCATATGCTCGCAAATATTTCTGCCTCTCTCTCGTGGGGAAATGACTTACCGCGTGAAGGCTACCAACGCCTGTCCTCGCTGTAAGCATTAGACGATGTCAGGCATAATTGAAATGACTGGCGCTTTCGAAACCGGGCCTAATTGCAAGCCAGTAACCTTAGTTTCGGCCGCTTTAACCCCTTATAAGCTGGGAAAGTCAACGCTTTCATCAGTCTTTAACACGACTGCCCACCTGGATCGCGGAGGAAGCCATGTCGGAGGTATGTCTCGCCGGATGACTACCAATGTAACATATTACGGAGATTAGTAGGTCATCGAACAATCGATAGGTTCGCTGCGTCTACGCAACCATCATGTTTCCCGTTCGCTTAATGTGGCCAGTACATACATATATCAGGAGTTAATAAAGACAAATTTGTCTTTATTAACTCCTGATATAATTGTATTAGTTACCGGCCTATCTATATGTGTTTATGTCCGTATGCCTGCAATGCCACTTACATGCACACATGCACGCACGCACTCGACGATCAAACCGGCGGACGGACGACTGGACAAGTAGGGAGATAGGTGAATAAATATGTAAATAGGTATAGGTAGGTAGGTAGGTAGGTAGGGAAGTAAGTACGTAGGTAGGTACATATGTAGGTACGTAGGTAGGTAGGTAGGTAGGTAGGTAGGTAGGTAGGTAGGTAGGTAGGTAGGTAGGTAGGTCTAGGGAAGTACAGTTACGTAGCGTACGCGTACATATGTAGGTACGTAGTAGGTAGTACGGGTAGGTAGGTGGTAGCGTAGGTACGGTAGGTAGGTAGGTAGGGTCGGTCAAGCGTAGGTGTTAGGTAGGGGTAGCGTACGTACCGTGTACGTAGGTCTAACTGGTACTAGGTAGGTAGGTAGGTGGTATCGGTAGGTAGGTAGGTAGTAGTCCGTACGCGATAGGTAGAGTAGGTAGCGTAGGTAGGGTAGGCTTAGTAGGTAGGTAGGTTAGGTAGGTAGGTATGGTACGGTAGCTACGGTAGGTAGTAGGTAGGTATGGTAGGATAGGTGGTAGGTAGGTAGGTAGTAGGTAGGTAGGTAGGGTAGGTAGGTAGCGTAGGTAGTTAGGTAGGTACGTACGGTTAGGTAGGTAGGTAAGGTAGGATAGCGTAGCGTAGGTAGGGTAGGTAGTGAGTAGTAGGTAGGTGGTTACGGTAGGTAGGTAGGTAGCGTAGGTAGGTAGGTAGGTAGGTAGGTAGGTAGGTAGGTAGGTAGGTAGGTAGGTAAGGTAGCTGTAGGTAGGTAGGTAGGCAGGGTAGGTAGCCCGTTTAGGTAGGAAGAGTAGCGTAGGTTAGGTAGAGTAGGTAGGTATAGAGTAGGTATGTAGGCTACGGTACGGTAGGTACGTAGGTAGCGTAGGTAGGTTAGGTATCGGTAGAGTATGGCGTAGGTAGGTGGTAGGTACGGTAGAGTAAGGTATCGTAGGGTAATTTGGTAGCGTAGTAGGTAGCGTAGGTACGTAGGTAGCGTAGGTAGCTCGGTAGGTAGGTAGGTTAGGAGGTAGGTAGGTAGGTAGGTAGGTAGGTAGATGTAGGTAGGTACTTAGCGTAGTAGGTACGGTAGGTAGTGGGTTAGTAGGTAGTCGTAGGTAGTGTATGGTAGCGTAGGTTAGTAGGTAGGTAGGTAGGTAAGTGTAGGTAGGATTAGGTAGGTACGGTAGTACGCGTAGGTAGGTAGGTTAGGTAGGTAGGTAGGTAGGTAGGTAGGTTAGGTAGCT
>NW_014577142.1:121831-126843 GCF_000485595.1 Priapulus caudatus | reverse complement strand
TCGAGGTCTAAGTAGTAGGTTAAGGTCGGTAGCGAGGTTTAGATGATAAGGTAGTAAGAGTACATAGCACTTAGGTAAGCAGGTAGGCTTAGGTAGGTAGGCTAGCTCATTTAGGTAGTAGGTACGGATAGGTCTCCCGGTACGGGTAAGGTAGATAGGGTAGTCGTAGGCGGTAGGTAGGTAGGACTAGTGGGTAGTAGACGGTTTGGTAGGCTAGTAGGTAGGTAGGTACGCCGCGTATAGGTAGAGTAGGATAGGTAGCGTAGTAAGGTATAGAGTAGGAATAGGTGGTAGGTAGTAGTAGGTAGGTAGGAGGTAGGTAGGTACGGTAGTAGGACGTAGGTAGGTAGTTAGGTAGTAGGTAGGAGGTAGTAGGGTAGGTAGGGTAGGTTAGATGGGTAGGAGGTAGGTAGGTAGGTAGGTAGGTAGGTACGGTATGGGGTAGGGGTACGTAGGTAGGTAGGAGGTAGGTAGGGTAGTAGGTACGTAGGAGGTAGTAGGTAGTAGGTAGTAGGTAGGTAGTAGGTAGGTAGGTAGGTAGGTAGTAGGTAGGTCTAGGTAGGTAAGTAGGTAGGTAGTAGTGTAGGAGTAGTACGGTTAGAGGTAGTAGTAGGTAGTATAAGGTAGGTAGGAGGTAGGTAGGTAGGTAGGTAGGTAGTAGCAGTAGGTAGGGAGGTAGGTAAGGTAGGTAGCGTAGGTACGCGTAGTAGGTAGGTAGGTAGGGTAGGAGGTAGGTCAGGTAGGTAGGTAGGGTAGGTAGGAGGTAGGTAGGTATGGAGGTAGGTAGGTAGGTAGTAGGTAGGTAGGTAGTAGCGTAGGTAGGTAGGTAGGTAGGTAGGGTAGCGTAGGTAGGTAGGTAGGTAGCGTAGGTAGCGTAGGTAGTAGGGTAGGGTAGGTAGGGTAGGTAGGTAGGTAGTTAGGTAGGTAATGTACGGATGTAGGTAGGCGGTAGGTAGTAGGAGGTAGTTAGTAGTAGGTAGGTAGGTAGGTAGGTAATTTAGGTAGGTAGAGTAGGTGTAGTAGGTAGGTAGGTAGCGTAGCGGTAAGGTAGGTAGGTACGGTAGTAGGTAGGTAGTAGGTAGGTGCAGGCAGGGCAGGGCAGCAGGCAGGTTGGTAGGTGAGGTAGTTGCGTGGATGGGGGTGGGTTGGTGGGGTGGGTGCAGTGGATGGATGGAGGCATGGATTGATGGATGGATAGATAGATAGTAGATAGATAGATAGTAGTATAGATAGAATAGTATAGATAGACTTGCATCGATCGATAGAATAGATAGATAGGTAGATAGATAGATAGAATAGGCTAAGATAGCATATGCGTAGCATAGATAAGATAGATAAGATAAATAAAATAGATAGATAGATAGATAGATAGATAGATAGAAGATAGATAGATAGATAGAGATAGATAGATAGAAGATGATAGAAGATCTGATTAGATTAGATAGATAGAAGATAGATAGATAGATAGATAGATAAGAATAGATAGATAAATCACGCCGATCAATGTATTCAAATGGCGATCTGCGCGGACGTTGCGGCATTTCATCATCCCACCACGATACGTATATATTTAGAATTCTCGTAAGAGCGATTTTAGGGGACTGGATGGTCACAAAATGCTACGGCGATTCTATCACCCGGCAACTACGTCAGAGGCCGGCGCCTCCGCGGGAGCGGGGGAGCTGCCGCTCGCGCACTGAGGTATAACATTAGTAATCGATTGGCGAAACGACCCTCACACGGATCATGGGAATCGCTTCGAGAAGAAAACGTGATATTGGGCAATCAGACAAGTTTTGGCGGCCTCGTTTGCATCGCCCTAAAGAAGCTCATTTAGAGAGGGACGCCAACGCCAACCGATCACAAAAGATACCTGGCACCTGTGGTATGACGTCAGCGAATGGCATCTAGAACGCCGAAGATATTTGCTTGTTTAGAGGGAAACGCTGGTATAATTGAGGCCGAGTTTAAAACACAACATATGACCGTCAGCGTCAGACGCGCGTGAGCTGCCGCAGCTATGCAACTCAAATATGTTGATGCGGGAGTGATGACGCAAATTGTGAAGTATCGCACAATTAATCCCCGATACATATCAGGGCCTCCCACGCACGAGAAAAACTTGCATAACCAATCGCCCAGCAGAACTATGTCTTCATAGTACCTATCTCTGCTGGTCTCCATATATAGGTCATATAATGACCATCAGTCGGGCGTGGGTCTATACTACAGACGCGACAGTAATTCATGTGTATAGACGACATCAGATCCAACACAAACACCGCTGGGCCATCTATGAGTGGTTTAATTTGTTAAAAAGGAGAGATTCCTGCGCAGGAGATTACTAGCTAAGGTCAGCCCGTGCGGGCATGCAAGTGCAGGAGTAATAGACTTGAGAGAACACAGATATATCGGTCTAACACATGGAGAAACCACTTCATATGCAAGATGTCAAGATATATATATATATATATATAGATATATAATATATATATATATAATATATATATCCAATGTCGACCATAATCTAAAGACGATTGCTGTGCGAGGCACCCGCCTAGGATTAACGGCAATATACACAGATAATACGATTGCGGACCGTAACACGGGAACCGTACAACTCATGAGAACATCCAGCCACTTTGCAAGAAACTGTTTATTAACAGCCCACGCACGATAGACGCATACATACACCACTGCAGAAGCACGCGACACGTTCACGTATTATACGCACGGCATACACATAGGTTACGCGCATCACTCACGCACGCAGACACACACACACACACACACACACACACACACACACACACACACACACACACACTGTATTCTAGAGTATTCTAGAATTGCATCATCACGGAATAGCTTAGTACTCTTATAACGGTTAAAATATAATAGCTTGATCAACTATTACAAGGCTTCAAGACTGTTTTAGCACCAATGTGCCAACGTCTCCGATTATCACAATACGTAATACAGTAGTCGAAATAGTAGCGAGAGGAGCGTACATGAGTCGGACCCAGACTCTAGTATCACGCCGACAGTGGCAGCACCGCTGCACGTAGCACAGGCGCATCAAAATTCTACCGAGAAATGCTTTCGAGAAATTCGATGAACGAACGCGGACGAACTTTGTTATCGCGATGATTACAATATTCTTCTCCCATTGAGCCGCGCGTCTCGTTTTTGCCAATTTTTTGTCGCTAACTGCTATCTGACGCCAGGGAATATAGCTGCTCTGTCAGCCCTGACGCTGTCCACCCCCGCAGTGGATCAATCATGAAGCCCCTCACGGGTCATCACCTGCCCAAGCTGAGACAGACTTGGCATTGCCTTCGCGTATCGTCTATCTGACTTCGGTGGAAGGCATTCGGATGAGAATTAGCTAGCGTTGAGGGCTTAAGAGAAAAGAACGACCATTATAAACAACCGCGAGTCGAGGCGAGACTCATTGATGGTCCGCGCGTGCGATTGACCGATTTCGCACATTATAGAGAAAAACGAATCAGTGACATTACGTTTAACCGAGAATAATTCGAGAATATAACTGTAATTATTGCTATTATTAGAAACTGTTAAAGCGTGTGACTTTCATTTTCACCTTTATCGATAAAATCGCACGCGGATACCTTCAACAGGTGAAATTTTATAATACTGAGCTAAATTTATATCCTATCGAATGCGCTCAATATCAAGTTGCTGATTACATCGTAATACGTACGTACATACGTCTGCCGCCTGCCGGCCAAAACGATGATATAATAATTACTTGCATGCTTAGAGCGGGACTTCCAGGGGCGAGAATGAGCATTTTGTTAGTCGATATGTGACATTTCCATGAAAGGTTCATCACATATATATATATATATATATATATATAGATAGATAGATAGATAGATAGATAGATAGATAGATAGATAGATAGATAGATAGATAGATAGATAGATAGATAGATAGATAGATAGATAAATCACGCCGATCAATGTATTCATGGCGTATCTGCGGCGACGTTGCGGCATTTCATCATCCCACGCACTACGTATATATTTAGAATTCTCGTAAAGCGATTTAGGACTGGATGGCAGAAAATGCTAGCGGCGATTCTATCACCGCAACTACGTCAGAGCCGCGGCTCCCCCGGGAGCGGGGGAGCTGCGCTCGCGCACGTGGATAACATTAGTAATCGATTGGCGAACGCCCTCACACGATCATGGGAATCCTTCGAGAAAACGTGATTATTGGCAATCAGACAAGTTTTGCGGGCCTCGTTGCATCGCCTAAAGAAGTCATTAGAGAGGACGCCAACGCCAACCGATACACAAAGATACGCTGCACCTTGGTATGACGTCAGGAAGGCATCTAACGCCGAAGATATTTGTTGTTAGAGGGAACGCTGGTATAATTGAGCGGCAGTTAAAACAACAATGACCGCACGCGCGCGTGACTGCCGCAGCTATCAACTCAATATGTTGATGCGGGAGTGATGAGCAATTGTGAAGTATCGCACAATAATCCCCGATACATATCAGTGGCTCCCACGCACGAGAAAAACTGCATAACCAGTCGCCCAGCATAACCTATGTCTTCATAACCTATCTTGTGTCTCCATATATAGTCATATAATGACCATCAGGGGGCGTGGGTCTATACTAAGACGCGCAAGTATCAGTGTGTATAACTGATTCATCACCTACACAAATCCCTGGGCATCTATGTGTGGTTAATTTGTTAAAAAGGGAGATTTCCTGCAGGAGATTACTAGCTAAGGTCACCCGTGGGGACATGAAGTGACAGATAATAGCTTGAGAGAACACAGATATATCGTCTAACACATGGAGAACCACTTCATATGCAAGTGTCAATATATATATATATATATATATATATATAGATATATATATATATATAATATGAACGAAGGCATATTGTTATCGGCATATGATGACATTTTCCAAGAAAGGTTCATTGCACATATAATATATATATATATAATATATATATATAAACAC
>NW_014577142.1:108345-121269 GCF_000485595.1 Priapulus caudatus | reverse complement strand
ATACAAAATGCGACCATAACTCCTAAGACGATTGCCTGTGCGAGCACCCGCTAGGATTAAGGCAATATTACACAGATAATCGTACGTTGCGACGTACACGGGACATCCGTCAAACTCATGAGACACATCAGCCACTTTGCCAAGAACTGTTTATTAACGCCACGCACATAGACGCATGACATTACAACCCACTCAAGCAACGCCACGCACACGTTCACGTATTATACGCACGCATACACATAGGTACGCGCATTCACTCACGCACGCACACCACACACACACACCAGCACACACACACACACACAACACACACACACACACACACAACACACACACGACACACACACTGTATTCTAGAGTATTCTAGAATTGCATCATCAGCGGAATAGCTTAGTACTCTTATAACGGTTAAAATTAATAGCTTGATCAACTGATTACCCAAGCTTTCAAGACTGTTTCAGCACCAATGTGCCAGACGTCTCCGATTATCACAATACGTAAATAACAGTAGTCGAAATAGAAGCGAGACGGAGCGTACATGGAGTCGGACCCAAGACCTACGTAGGTCACCGCCGACAGCTGGCAGCACTCGCTGCAACGTAGCACAGGCGCATCAAAATTCTACCGAGAAAATGCTTCTCGAGACATTCGTGAACGAACGCGGACGAACTTTCGTTATCGCGCGATGAGTTACAATATTCTTCTCCATGAGCGCCCGCACTCGGGACACGTATATATATCATATATATATATGATCCTGAAACCGTAGCCCTGCTCAATCATGAGCTAATTCGTATCCTACAAGCACTTCTTCACCTTTCCCAATCGTTTACAGCGAAGTCGCTGAGAGCCAAAATAATCTTCAAAATAATGACCTCCTGAGCCAAACCTAAATATGGCACCTGACGTCCGCGTGATCAAAATGTCAATATACGTCATCGCCGTATTTCCTTCACGGAACCGGTACAGGGCTAAGTCAAGTGGAAGCTACGTCTTAACGAAACATGTGATTTCGTATCAGGATACGTTATCAAGCGTACCACCCATTTTTTCCCACTGCTTGACTTGGCATTCGCATCGCTGTTATGTCGAAGGGAATTGTGTGAAGTAGCAACTACTATACGCTGGATTAATCATCGATAGATCAATGATATACAAACCGCCCACTACAAAAAGCTGTAGAATCGTCCTATATAATTCATTGTAAATTATGATCATCTCCGCTGCCATCATTATGATCGCAGTAACCGTTATAACCACAATAGCCTAGACCTAGATGTCAAAATTAGCAGCAGCAGCAGCATCATAATCGTTATCATCACCATTAACAACATCGTCGTCATCATCGTCATATCTACATTTTAATAGCTGTTATTATCAGTATAATTATTTATTATCGTTTTTCTTGTGTAATTAAGCTAATTCAGCCATAGATAGATACTTATTTATAAGAATTTACACGGGCAGATTCGGTGACAGGGACTGGCCTCGGGCGACTAATCACTCACCTGCCTCATTAGGGCCAAGGCACTAGAACAATGGTCACTCTCGCCCCCCCCCCCTATCGAAAGTTGTGAACGCGATCCATGTTACGTAGACCAAACGCGTGACTTACTTAAGTCACGTGGTTCAGCCAAAATTATATAAAAAAGACCCACTTTAGAACAGAGAGTCAGAGTCGCTTATGCAGATTGTGATTTGATTTGATTTTTGTCCAAGCATGTATGCTTAGCTTGCCTTGTCTAATTGTATTGGTGTGTAAACTACTTTGACTTGTGTGTGTAAACTACTTTGATTTCTGTGTGCTAAACTACTTTGAGACTGGTAAACTATTTCGATACGATTGATTGTACAGTGTATATTGTACTGTGCTTATTGTTTAGATTACGACTCGTGTACGCGCCATGCCTCTAGAGGGATTATAGTATTTGTGTATTACTCGGTAAAAGACTAATAGACCTAATTGTTGTACGTTACCTCTTGTTTCTGTCATACGTTATTCACGTCTGTCTATTAATCGTGCTGGTAACAATTTACACGCGCCAAAAGTCACGAACCTGCATGGTGCACTATACGACACGAGCTTCATTACAAGTGGTGCCGTAAAAGCTTTTAGTAAGATAGCATAATTATTAGACAGATATTGTATGTTGCTAATACACGTGTTTTTTCCCCTGTATATACTCGGTGTATCCGTATACAATCTGCATTCGTCACGTATGAGCGCAAATACGAAATCCGCATATAGCTTCATTACAAGTGGGGCCGTGAAAGCTTTTAGTAAGATAGCATAATTATTAGACAGATATTGTATGTTGCTAATACACGTGTTTTTTCCCCTGTATATACTCGGTGTATCCGTATACAATCTGCATTCGTCACGTATGAGCGCAAATACGAAATCGACGCTGCCGCGAGATCTCACCATGATTTTGTAAGTGCACTTGTTATTGTTCTTGTACAAATCATTAAAAATAAATGCGTATATTGACATGCAAACGCGAGTGCTTAAGCAAATATACTTGGAAATTTACTATTGGAACGCACGACTACCATCTCATTACCTAAGGGACGTGCCAATTCATCACTCTTGTGCTTAATGGCGCGCGCCTTTGAACGCTATAAGAAACAGCCCGTTTCTTACGTGCGTCGGAAAGGTTCTTTCCGCCGTAAATTGGACGAAAAAATTATGCGAAACCTCAAGGGGCGAGGTGGCACGGAATTCGACGTCGTAACGAAGCGCCAGGGCATGCCGAGTGGAAAGCTCGGCGGCTTCGCCCAGCGAGGAATGACCTTCGGCCATTCCGTCCGACGATTCCCTAACGACTTTAAACGCCCACGCTGATTGATGACGTACATGCTGTCGTAGATAGACGCAGCATTTTCCCAACTCGCGCTAACAATATTATTAACGCCGTCTTCCCGGTGCAATAACTATCGTCGCATGTACAAGCACCTCGACGCGACCGAAGCATCGCGAATATAGACGGTGCAAACGAGGTTACGGGGAATAGATTGTGCGACGAGCTAACCACTCGACTAAGCTAACAAGAAAATATAGGACCTTGTTTTTCTACGGGGGCAGCGCTTTAGTGGTAATTTGAAAATGGAAAACGAAGCTTAATACACATACAATCAGATATGACTGTAGCTGAGCGTGTGTACCCATCTGGTCCGTTGTTTCGACGCGACTGTGTGCAAATGATGACCTATCCGATGTTCGCAAACGTCAACGAACTAAACACGGTTTGCATGACAAGTGCGGAGCTCGATCTTTATATTACGCATGATAGTTGCCAATACATTTTTGCATAATAATTACACCTTACCGAGGGCGCGTCAACATAAATCCTATACTGTTGATAGATCACGTGCCGGATGAACGCAATGATGATGACAGTCGCATTTCCCAGATGCTTTGACGGATACCACGGCAGTCCTGCATAGCGACGAGCTCGAACGTGACTGTTAAGTCGACCGGGGAATATTTTTCGCCGTTTTAAAACGCGTTGCAAGATAAATTTAACATGGTGATCGTATTAAGCTGAAGTTTACTGCCTCATTACTTCACGGAGTTTAAAATTAACTCGCTAGAGCGCGACAGTCAGCGTCGTTTTGCAGCGCTTTCCATGTTGTTGTTTCACAGATGTATACAGTGCTCTACGGTAAAAGAAGCCTTTGATCAAATATATATACACATTAGTAAAAATGGGTTGCATGAATGAAAATCCCACGTGCGTAATTTATTTACGATGAATAAATTATGATGCAATTGTCTACCGAGTAATGACAATGTGATAATTATAGCTCGTGTAATGATGCATGCAGAAAGAAGAACGACACGCCACACAATCACCCAACGACCAAAGTTGATAGCCGGTTTGCGTGATTTTTTTCCCTAGGATAATAAAGAACATAGAGTACCGAAGTGTGACGTCACGGTGGCATGACAACGAACCCACTGGTTCTAAACAACCCACTGGCGCACGAAGGGTCGTTGTCGTAACAGGTACTACAGATATGTACCCGAGGTAGTTTTAGGTTGTTTAGTATTATGTTTATATTTTTATATGAGGTATGTTTAGGGTTAGGGTTGGGTTAGAGTTAGGGTTAGGGTTAGGGTTTGTGTTAGGGTTAGGGTACACTTCTGTAGTACAAGTCTGGTACACTTTGTGTATACATATATATGTACCTCGGGTACATATCTGTAGTACCTGTTACGACAACGACCCCTTGAGCCCCACTGGCTCCATAACATTTACTGCGTGAAAAAGTTGTGCGTACGTAAAACACGAGTGTGTGCGCTGCAGACAGCGTTAAAGCATCGGTAGCAAGTCGATCTTACAATATTTAAGTAATTAATTATTTTATATTATTTTATTTTTTTTTTTATTTTTTTTTTTTATTATAATTATTTTTTTTTCGTTGCTTTTCACTTCCATCCTTTGGAAATCTATAAAAACTGCAATAATGACTGTCAGAATGATGGTCAAAACACTACACCATTTTCACGCAGTTAATGTTAAATTTTGCACAAGGGAGAGATAGTGATCCGCTAGGGGACGGCTCTGATTGGCTAATTTTGTCTCTTATTTATTTTTATTATTTTTGGCTAATTTTATTTTATTTTTGAATTATGGTTAGGGTTAGGGTTAGGGTTAGGATTAGGGTTAGGGTTAGGGTTAGGGTTAGGATTAGGGTTAGGGTTAGGGTTAGGGTTAGGGTAACGTTAATGATTACCGCTCCTGCTCGTAACGGCCGCTAGGGCCTACTCACCAGAGCTTCACCTAGGGCCTCACTCAGTGTAGCGAACGCAGTCAAGCGTAACATGACGACTGGTATTATACAGGTTAGGGTTAGGGTTAACTGATTTCTATATCCACAACACACTAATAATGCGCCATCTAGCGGATCACTATCTCTCCCCTGAGACCTACTAGTTAATGTTACTAGAGCATATGATTGTTTAGAACCAGTGGGTTCGTTGTCATGCCACCGTGACGTCATCGCTTCGGTACTCTATAGGGCTCTAGTGAGCGCTGCCATTGGGTGAGCTATGGTTAGGGTTTGGGTCACAATGCACCATAAAACAGGAGTTTGAGGCACGTGATTTGTATCAACCAATGGCAGCGCTCACTAGAGCATTATGTTCTTGATTATCCTAGTAGGATAATCAGGATCCTATAGGATAGTAGTATCTTATAGGAAAAAAAATTACGCAGCCGGTTTGGAGCGCATTAATGTCAATGCTATACACGATAAAGGGTGCTGACACCTAGTGACGCATAACAAACATTTATCGCATCGGTCCCATTGCGGATTAAAAAATCGATTTCGCTACAAGATAATAATATAATTATAGCGAATTAACAGCAACTTTCTCTACAGAAGAATGATTCGCATGAATGTGCATCGACATAGAAGGAATGCAATAATCAGTGAGGACGCCGCATAAATTCTTGATATAAATTGTTTTCGGATTTTCAATTCTATCATCCTGCTAAATAGGATTTTCTACTCATTCTCTCGCGCATGCAGAGAAAGATTTGCATACATTCTCTGGAAGACAGGCTTTTACTAGCGTGCAATCACCGAACTGATGTGCGAAAACGACGTGTAGACAATTTCGTTCAACATTGTTCAGCGAATCATGGAAGGTCACGCGCGAGCACGAACACACACGTATATATATATATATATAACACGCGCGCGCACACACACGCAAATAAACATGTGTATAAGTATGCACGAACGTGCCTGCACACACACGCGCGCGTGCATATACGCATGTACACACGATCACGCACCCGCACGCGCACACGCGCGTCGTATACACATGTGTACACATGTGTATATATGCACGCACAGACCCAAAAACGAGTGCGCACGTACGTCCTCTAATATTGTTCGAATGCTATCATCCAAATTTGTTCACAATCTCACCCAGTGCGCTCATTTGTTCAAACCTCAACCACACACATTCAGAATACTCGAATAAATTTATCTCTTCTATCACGTCTACTCTCATGCCTATGTCTTTGGCCAACTTACTGAGCAATATATACAGCACTGCATACTAATATTGTGAAAAATGTTTTCCGTTAGTAAGTGACAATAAACGTTAGACTTGACGTCGAACTGGCTCGGCGAATTCGGCTTCTGGCAAAGTGCATACACGCGGTCGGTCCAGAAAGAGTGCAATCAATATGCTTTTCAATGAATAGACTATTGACATCACGTCTGCGCTCGGCTCGCAGCGGCATTCTAACCTGTGTGTGACCAATGTCTATAGGTATAGAAAACATCTCTACCGGCAACGGTGTCCATTTGCGTTCTTATCAATTGTGCCCGGGTTACATTGTTTCGCCACCCACTGACCAGTTTAGCCGCCAATGAACTGGCGGCAGCAATGAATATGTGAAACGCAGTGCTTGTCCTTTGTCATTCAACGATTCGCGGACATGAATGGGGGAATCAATGTTTGTGAATCCATACTGGCATGCAGCTAGAGCGTTAAACAGTGTCTGAGACATGGCCATTCTCTGAGATGGACGCTGGAATCAGAGAAGTTGCCTACAGTGTAAGAACTGCGTTAGCCTCGCTGTAGCATCAACCCTGCAATGACCATGCACACACGTTCTGTAAAATCCGCTCCTAAATACGTTAAGCGATATCCTTGCGCGTAGAAACAAAGGCATATGCATGCGCCTATAACGTGATAACCCCTGCCGCCCGCGCGTGCACCAACCCCCTTCACTCTTTCTATGTCACAGAATATTTAAATCTCCGGCTATTCTTGTCCCGGCGCGCGTAGTATAAACATGAAGTGGCGTCGCTTGTTATAGTAAGAGCTCCTTACATCGCAGCTTATTTGTTTTCGAGACGGAGATGACCTTCGGCTGTTATGTCTGTAACACGAGACTGGCAACCGCGACCAATCGCATGGAAATGGATCAATTAGCGAGACGGTAATCGACGCTAAGATTCGGTCCTCTAGTCAGCTAGACTTCTGGTAGAGGCCTCGAATGATAATAAAGAAAGTGTAGCAGCAGCAGAAGAAGAACGCTAGCCGTACCATAGAGTAAACGTAGCAGTTGTTATAATGGTAGTGGTCGTGGTAGTGGTAGTGGTAGTGGTAGTGGTAGTGGTAGTAGTAGTAGTAGTAGTAGTAGTAGTAGTAGTAGCAGTAGTAGTAGTAGTAGTAGTAGTAGTAGTAGTAGTAGTAGTAGTAAGTATTCAGTAGCAACAGCGGCCGCAGCAACATACACCACAGCAGTAATAAGAGTAGCAGACCTCAAAAGCAGAGCAGTCAGCAGTAGCATAGTCAGTAGAAGTCGAAGTAGGCAGTAGCACGTTAGCATTGTATACAGTAGCTAGGCAGTAGCAGTAGCAGTAGCAGTAGCATGTAGCAGTAGCAGTAAGGCAGTAGCAGTGAGCAGTAGCAGAGCAGTCCGCAGTACAGGAAGCATAAAGTAGCAGTAGCTAGTAGAAGTCAGTGCAGTACAGTAGCAGTAGCAGAAACAGTAGCAGTAAGCCATTAGCAATAGAAAGGTAGCAGTAAGCAGACGTATATGCAGTAAGGCAGTATAGTCCGTTGAAACAGTACTATATGCGCGCTACGATCTGGAACCCAGGCCAGCTGCCGATCTACCAGAAAGCTTTGATTTATAATAAATAATATTATCAGCTCACGTATCGTATAATTCCCACAATCTCAACAGCGCATCGTGGTCGCCATCTCTCAGTGCTGCCCAGATCCGTAAATGTACTTACGTGCTACACTCACCCATGTTTCATTAGCAGATGTACACATATTGCCGCCGTACCGATCATAGACACAAAGGAGTCGTGATGATGCTGAGTCAGCTGATCCAAGCGTGTGACATTCACGAGTCGGATTAGCCAGTTTTGCGTGCTAATCGTGGTGTTATCTGATCAGTGGTACACAGCGGTACGCGCTAGATGCACAGCTGCTATACTAGCGCTAAGCAGACAGATGGCGGCAACAGAATCTGATGGCATCACTATCGGCTTTCAGTTAGCTTAGCCTTAGCGTGAGACGTGTATGACGTATATGTCGCATATATACATATATTCATCATATATTATATGTGCGTGTGTTGGTGTGTGTGTTGTTGTTTGGTGTGTGTGGTGTGTGTGGTGTGTGTTGTGTGTGTGTGGTGTGTAGTGTGTGTGTGTGTGTGTGTGTGTGTGTTGTGTGTGTGTTGTGTTGTAAGTATTGTTGTTGTGTGTGTGGTGTGTGTGTGTGTGTGTGTGTTATGTGTGTGCGTGTGTGTGTGTGTGTGTGTATATATGTGTGTTGTGTGTGTGTGTGTGTTGTGTGTGTGTGTGTGTTGTGTTGTGTGTGTGTGTGTAATAATGGTATATTTGTGTGGATTACCCCGTCGGTAAGAATATTTCAAATACCTAGGGCACTAAGCGTGGGCGAATGATTTTTCTCCAGTTAATTTTCAAGTCGAAGACGAGATACTGAACATACGTCGTCATAGCTGTTATGTTTTGTCTTAACACATTTGACTAGCGAAAATCCAGCCAGAATAATTGCTATTTACGGGCTTACCAGAGTTTGGACTAAAATGCGAGCTACGAGAAATCTTTTGATAATGGTTTTGATTGTCTAATAATTAGGCATGGAGCCAAAAAGTTACGACCTGTCAATTGCTAGGACTAATGCATCTTGTTCTGACAGAGGCCCCTCAAGCTCTCTCGCTCTGCGTTCGGCTTTTCAGCTTGGCGCTGCAAGGCCGCCATTGCCTGATGCTAGCCGCGTGACGTCACCTGCGCAGCTAAATCCTACTCGATAAAATTTCGGCGTGCTTTATTATAACGATTTTGCGCATCGCGCGCTGACAGCCCGTCGACATAGCTAGCTCATCAGCGCTTACCACGAGAGCTTTGAATTGCAAAAAGCACAGCGGGGGAGATAAAAATGCTCAACGATAATTTTTAGACGGGGCGTAGCATAAGCTCATAGAAACAATTGCAATTATTCATATTGCCTGGAACATACAATTCATACGAGAAATATTCGAGAATAATTATTCTTATGTCGGCAGATAGACTATTGTATAGTACTGCGCGGCACTTAAGTAAGTCTCGGCGATAAAGCAAGCATAAGAGTAAAATTTTAGATGGAATCACTGCGCATCTCGTAATACTAGCCCTTTTGTCGAAAGTAATGCCTTAGTTTTTTTAAAGTTATTTATCATTTTTGATATATTACCAATCGATAATGCAGATGGTGAACTTGAAGTGACGCCACTGATCGACGATGGCGATGGTAATATATAGCTTAAATAATTAAATAATTATTGACTACTGACATCGAATTTTCTATAGTGTCTATTGTTAAAATGTTTGCTGCAATTTATTACATGAAAAGTAAGTACTCAACGCGGACTAAATGTTATTCTCAAATTTTTCCTGATAAAATTGTTTCTCACTAGTTAAAAATCCAAAAACCTGGGCCGATTTTGATATATTTATCACGACATTAAATGTTTGCTATGGGTTTATGTATGAGTCACGAGTGTTTGTTCACATCAAACATAAAGGCAAAATAGGAAGTATAATGCAGCAATTTAACCATAAAAAGTTAACAGAATCACTTACATTTGTGAAAAAGTGGACATGATTTTTTAACTTTATTATTTTACGGTGACGTAATCACTTTTAAGTTTATTTAGTTCTTTTTGACGATAACATTATTAACCAATATGCAGACATCAGCGCGACAGCGAAGCCACGTAAATCGGATGCCGTGTACAAATAACGCGATAAAGAAATCAAGGAAAATAACACATTTTCTCAGTATGAGGTGTTCGTCTCCCCAGCACGACGCGCGCGTTAGAAAAAAAGTCGCATGAGATTGGCTTGCGCGCCGAGACGCGCGGGGCAGCTTAGTTGAAATGGCCCCCCCGCAATGTGTGCGGGCGTGCGGCTCGTCATCGTCAGACGGCGAGCCCAACAACAGCCGCGGGTGCTGTGACGACCGTGTGATGCTAACCAGCCTCCCGACGCCGCTTCCTGCCGCGCCAGCTCAAAACACAGAGAAACACGGACGCCCTGGCCGCGCGCCTGATTACCGCCGAATTGCCATCGCTGTGTGTCGCTCGGCGCTTTAGGCGGGTCGCCTTGCGCCAACATCGCTCAGACTCCTTAGAGCGCGCCCACCTTCGGCCGACCTTGCCCCGCCTGGCGCACGTCATCAGCGAGAAAAGCGCTGCAATATCAGCCCGAAAACTGGCCCAAACTCGATTTTCAGAGTAATTGCCGGAGCCTCCCACTCCCGCTCGCGGCGGCCCGGCATTAGCGTCGGCCATTGCACGCCTGACGCGACAGCAAATACTGAGTCGGCACGCGCGCGCGCTTCTCACGAAGAAAATCACGCCAGTAATTGCCGCGGGTTCCCACTACATCTGCCAGCAGCAAGCGCGCGTGCGAACGGTGCGGCAGAACGGCGAGAGCGCGAGCGTGAGAAAAGGAGCGGGAAATAGAAGGAGGTTAACCGCGACGAAAGATAGTGATAGTGCGCACACGCGCGTTTTGTGTGTGTGTGTGTGTGTGTGTGTGTGTGTGTGTGTGTGTGTGTGTGTGTGTGTGTGTGTGTGTGCGGGAGAGAGAGAGAGAGAGAGAGAGAGAGCGAGCGAGAGAGAGAGAGAGAGAGAGAGAGAGAAAGGAAGAAAAAGAGAGAGAGAGAGAGCGCGCGGCAGTTTGGCATAAGAGGCGGAAGCGCGGCGGCGTTGCATCAAGATATGTATATATATGTATGTATTGTTGCGCAAATGTGTGCGTTGTTCGGAAGCTTTTTGCGGCGGGTAGAGAGAGTAACCGATGCACTCTATAGTTATCATCCACGGCGCCTTGACTGCTATCGATAAATAGCAATAGCGCTACTCGTGCACGTAGTCCCGCTATTACGCGTCGTGTAGCATTGAGGCGCTCGCTCGCCCACGCATTCTCACTACACACTCGAGATGCGCGCCTTTCTCGGAGACATCTGGTTACGTTTAAAATGCGCGTGGTAATTTAGTTTATGATTTTTATGGGCGCCTATGTAGAGTGGAGTGCCCAGTCATTCGGCTGTGCATATGCTAATGTCCATGATGGACCCGTGAAGCGGTCATCGCGCTGCCGATGCACGCTGAGTTTGATATACTCACGCGCAGTCAGCCCCTCTCATTTTTGTGGTTATACGGCCCGTCGTAAACAACAAACTAAGGTCGAGCATGCTAAGGGCTGGCACGAGGGGACCAAAGAGGTCTAAGCCATGTGCACATTCGCAACTAATTTAGCAAATTCCTTGCCAATTAGACGGATATATAGACATGTCTTCCGGTTGGGCGCAAAAACGCTTGCCCGATGTGTACGACGGGCATAAGCTCAAAATATTTCATTGACAAAATGGGACTCCGCGCACACGTGTCGCCGCTAAATATAGATGCATCGGGCATATCTACCGCGCGCACTGCTGAATGGGTAACTAACTAGCACGTGGCGTGAGACGACCAATGTTCGCGCTGGCAAATTGTGTGCTCACCGAATTACGAGGCCAAACGATATAACATGGTGCGCAAATAACGCGCCTTGTCCAGCGATCATCAGACGGTGCCTGATGACGTCAGCCGTGGAGGAGGGGTTGCAGATATACGCTAACTCTATCAAGACGTAGGTCAGCATGGATACTTCGTCATGGAACGCGCCAAGATTAGCGCAACCTCAACGGCGGCCATATTTAATGGGTTCTTACGTTCACAAACGACGGCACTGCGACCGCATTACCGAGAAAAAATGACGCAAATTTGTCACGATTCAGTGAATGCGTATTCTCGTGGCTCAAGCTGCGGTCTTACGAGATAATACTTTTAGCAAACGACCTGAATTGGTTATATTTGAGGCACGTAACTCGTTTCGTCATTAGCACCCACGCATCAGCTGTTGTGCGGTCGTAGATAGTTTCCACGAATCCCCGGGGCATAATGAGAGCTCAACGCCTGGTGAGTGTTGGTGAGTGACCCCGTCTCCCCCACGCCAGATCGACCGACAACACCATTTAGCTATACGGGCAACCCGACCCCCAAGTAATAATCCAGACCGTTTCACCCAGCTAGGTCGATCGCCCTACCCCTGCGAGGTAGACAACCGGACCCTCCCCCCAACAACTTAACTGGCTGCCCGACCCCCTCTCCCACATCTAGACGGACCCCCCCCAAAAAAAACAAGAAACAAACTCTTTCACATAGCTCCCCATCTAGCTGGACTGTCGTGCCAACTTAAAAGCTAGACTGACTAGCCAACCCACCAGCTAAACCGACAAGCCGATCATCCAGTTAGATCGACTAGCCAACCCACCAACTAGACCGGCTCGCCAACCCACCAACTAGACCGACTAGCCAACTCACCAACTAGACCTACTAGCCAACCCACCAGCTAGACCGGCTTGCCAACTCACCAACTAGACCGACCAGCCAACCCACCAGCTAGACCTACTAGCCAACCAACCAGCTAGACCTACTAGCCAACCCACCAACTAGACCTACTAGCCAACCCACCAGCTAGACCTACTAGCCAACCAACCAGCTAGACCTACTAGCCAACCCACCAACTAGACCTACTAGCCAACCCACCAGCTAGACCTACTAGCCAACCAACCAGCTAGACCTACTAGCCAACCCACCAACTAGACCTACTAGCCAACCCACCAGCTAGACCTACTAGCCAACCAACCAGCTAGACCTACTAGCCAACCCACCAACTAGACCTACTAGCCAACCCACCAGCTAGACCTACTAGCCAACCAACCAGCTAGACCTACTAGCCAACCCACCAACTAGACCTACTAGCCAACCCACCAGCTAGACCTACTAGCCAACCAACCAGCTAGACCGACCAGCCAACCCACCA
>NW_014577142.1:102969-107425 GCF_000485595.1 Priapulus caudatus | reverse complement strand
AGTACAACAGCGGCCGCAGCAACAACACCACAGCAGTAATAAGAGTAGCAGACTCAAAAGCAGTAGCAGTAGCAGTAGCAGTAGAAGTAGAAGTAGCAGTAGCAGTAGCAGTAACAGTAGCAGTAGCATAGGCAGTAGCAGTAGCAGTAGCAGTAGCAGTAGCAGTAGCAGTAGCAGTAGCAGTAGCAGTAGCAGTAGCAGTAGCAGTAGCAGGAGAAGTAGAAGTAGCAGTAGCAGTAGAAGTAGCAGTGGCAGTATCAGTAGCAGTAGCAGAAACAGTAGCAGTAGCAGTAGCAATAGAAATAGCGGTAGCAGTAGCAGTACGTATAGCAGTAGCAGTATAGTCGTTGAAACAGTAGCTATATGCGCGCTACGATCTGGAACCAGGCCAGCTGCCGATCTACCAGAAATGCTTCGATGTTATATAAATAATATTATCACTACACGTACGTAAATCCCACAATCTTCAACCAGCGCATCTGGTCGCCATCTTCCAGATGCTGCCCAGATTCCGTAATGTACTTCGTGCTACACGCTACCCATGTTCATTATGCAGATGTACACATATTGCCCCGTACGCGATCATAGACACAAAGGATCGTGATGATGCTGAGTCAGCTGATCAAGCGTGTGACATTCACGGTCGGATTAGCCAGTTTCGTGCTAATCGTGGTGTTGATCGATCAGTGGCTACACAGCGGTACGCGCTAGATGCACAATGCCTATATAGCGTCTTATAGCAGAATGATGCGGCAACAGAATCTGATGCTATTCACTATCGCTTTCAGTAGCTTAGCCTTAGCGTGAGACGTGTATGAGTATATGTCGCATATATACATATATATATATATTATATGTGTGTGTGTGTGTGTGTGTGTGTTTGTTTGTGTGTGTGTGTGTGTGTGTGTGTTTGTGTGTGTGTGTGTGTGTGTGTTAGTGTGTGTGTGTGTGTGTGTGTGTGTGTGTGTGTGTGTGTTGTGTGTGTATATGTTGTTGTGTGTGTGTGTGTGTGTGTGTGTGTGTGTGTGTATGTGTGTGCGTGTGTGTGTGTGTGTGTGTATATATGTGTGTTGTGTGTGTGTGTGTGTGTGTGTGTGTGTGTGTGTGTGTTGTGTGTGTGTGTAATGTGTAATAATGTATATGTGTGTGTGTATTACCCGTCGGTTAAGAATATGTCAAATACCTAGGGCACGTAAGCGTGGGCGATGATTTTCTTCCAAGTTAATTTTTAAGCGAAGACGAAATACTGAACATACCGTCATAGCTTTAATAGTTTGTCTTAACATTGACAGCGAAATCTCAGCCAGAAAATTGCTATCAGGGGCGTTACCAGAGTTTGGACTAAAATGCGGACTACGAGAAATCTTTTGGATAATGTTTTGATTGTTCTAATAATAGTGCAGGACAAAAAGTTACGACCAATCTAGGACTAATCATCGTTCTGACAGAGGCCCTCAAGCTCTTCCGCGTCTGCGCGGTTACAGCTTGGCGCTGCAGGCCGCCATTGGCTGATGCTAGCCGCGTGACGTCACCGCAGCTTAAATCCTACTCGATAAAATTTCGGCGTGCTTATTATTAACATTTGCTCATCGGCGCTGAACCAGCAGCGTCACATAGCTAGCTCATCAGCGCTTACCACCGAGATGCTTTGAATTGCAAAACAGCAAGCGTGGGAAGATAAAAATGCTCACGAATAATTTTTAGACGGGGGCGTACATAAGTATAGACAAGTTGCAATATTAATTGCCTGGAAATAAATTCAACGAGAAATATTCGAGATAATATTCTATATCGCAGATAGATATATGTATAAGTCTGCGCGTGCACTTAAGTAGTCTCGCGATAACAAGCATAAGATGTAAAATTTAGATGGAATGCACTGCGCATCTGTAATACAGCCTTTTGTCGAAAGTAATGCCTAGTTTTTTTCAAGTTATTTACATTTTTGATACTATTACCAATCGATAATGCAGATGGTGACACTGAAGCTGACGCTACTGACGACGATGGCGATGGTAATATATAGCTTAAATAATTTAATAATTATTGACTACGTCACGAATTTTCTATAGTGTCTATTTGTAAAATGTTTGCTGCAATTTATTACATGAAAAGTAAGTACTAACGGGACTAAATGTATTCTCAAATTTTTACCTGATAAAATTGTTTCTCAACTAGTTAAAAATCCAAAAAACCTGGGCGATTTGATATATTTATCACGACATTAAATGTTTGCTATGGGTTATGTATGAGTCACGAGTGTTTGTTCACATCAAACATAAAGGCAAAATAGGAAGTATAATGCAGCAATTTAACCATAAAAAGTTAACAGAATCACTTACATTTTGTGAAAAAGTGGACATGATTTTTTTAACTTTTATTATTTACGGTGACGTAATCACTTTAAGTTATTTAGTTCTTTTTGACGATAACATTATAACCAATATAGCAGACATCAGCGGCGACAGCGAAAGCCACGTAATATCGGATGCGTGTACAAATAACCGATAAAGAAATCAAGGGAAAATAACACATTTTCTCAGTATGAGGTGTTCGTCTCCCAGGCACACGCGCGTTAGAAAAAAAAGTCGCATGAGATTGGCTTGCAGCGCCCGAGACGCGCGGGGCAGCTTAGTGAAATGGCCCCCACCGCATGTGTGCGGGCGTGCGGCTCGCATCGTCAGACGGCGAGCCCAACAACAGCCGGTGGTGCCTGACGACCGTGTGATGCTAACCAGCCTCCCGACGCCGCTTCCTGCGCGCCAGCTCAAAACACAGAGAAAACACGGACCCCTGCCGCCGGCCTGATTACCGCCGAATTGCCATCGCTGTGTGGTCGCCGCGCTTTATGGCGGGTCGCCTTGCGCCAACATCGCTCAGACTCTTAGAGCGCGCCCACCTTCGCCGACCTTGCCCCGCCTGGCGCACGTCATCAGCGAGAAAAGCTGCGGCAGATATAGCCCGAATAACTGGCCAAACTCGATTTTCAGAGTAATTGCCGGAGCCTCCCACGCCGCGTGCGGGCCCGGCATTAGCGTCGGCCATTGCACGCCTGACGCGACAGCAAATGACCGTGGCACGCGCGGCGCCTTCTCACGAAGAAATCACGGCAGTAATTGCCGCGGGTTCCCCTACATCTGCAGCAGCAAGCGCGCGGTGCCGAACGGTGCGGCAGACGGCGAGAGCGCGAGAGTGAGAAAAGGGGAGAGGGGAAATAGAAGGGAGGTTAACCGCACGAAAGATAGTGATAGTGCGCACACGCGCGTTTGTGTGTGTGTGTGTGTGTGTGTGTGTGTGTGTGTGTGTGTGTGTGTGCGTGCGTGCGCGCACGCGAGCGTGTGTGTGTGTGTGTAAACCTGTTGACATGTGCCTGTTAGAATTACTTTCACATGTTCATACGTTTCAATTACTCTGGCGTCCTGAGCCAGAAATCTCTCAGGTTTTATCATTAGTTTCGTTACCCGTAGCGACCGGAGCTATAGGTTATTACAAACAGCTAAGCCACCAGTGTCTTGCCTATAGGCCTAGCCCCCCCTGTGATTCAGCTCGATTCAGGTCACATATATTTGGTGATGAGTTCCCGTCATTAGTATAGAGGTCGCTGCGGGCGTTCGCCGCGATTAACCGACGTATTGCTTTGGCGGTGGCAGGTATCGGTGATACGTGCAGGTAAGTAAGCTACTTACCTGTGCAGGCAAGTAAGCTACTAACCTGTGAACATGCTCGTGGTACGCGCTCCCGTTTGGCGAGACAATCAACGGATTACGGCATTGGCCTCATACCGAAACGCAAAATACGAATTTACTGCACATCTCTAGATTATGCGAGTCTCTATTTCCTACTGCATCGCATTATAGCAATTGTGGTTGTTTAGAACGTTCTAGCATCGTTGCGGAAAGGCAAGGATTAAAATCGAAAGGCGCTTTTTAATGACATTTGATTGCATTTTGGCAGTAATTTCCTAGTTTCGTGTCGTATATATTGGGAGATAGCACGCAGCTAAGATGTCTTCGCGGAAAGGCTAGGATATAAATCGAAAGACGTTTTTAATGACATTTGATTACATTTCGCAGTAATTTCCTAGTTTCGTCTCGTACATTGGAGGATAGCACGCAGCTAAGGTGTCTTGAAAGCTGCGTCAAATTTTGTTCGCTGCTGCTAATAAAGGTGTGGCAATGCGGAATGACAAGAAGAAGAACGGTGTATCAATGCGCCTAGTTTCGCTGTGTTTGCGTACTACTATTGAAATGCTGGACTATTCAAATCTGTTGCCGTTGGCATGATGTCATATGGCACATTGCAAATCTGCGTGGCTTGATTGCGTTTTATGTAAGACCAGTTATTTTTAGCTATATTTTGTGTGTAAGTACGAATCATTATTGTTACTATAATGAGAATACACAAAGACATGCGCACGCACACACGCACACACACACGCACACACACGCACACACAC
>NW_014577142.1:87781-99532 GCF_000485595.1 Priapulus caudatus | reverse complement strand
TTCTCTATTATGTACTCTATTATGTACTCTATTATGTACTCTATTATGTACTCTATTATGTTCTCTATTATGTTCTCTATTATGTTCTCTATTATGTACTCTATTATGTACTCTATTATGTACTCTATTATGTACTCTATTATGTTCTCTATTATGTACTCTATTATGTTCTCTATTATGTACTCTATTATGTACTCTATTATGTACTCTATTATGTTCTCTATAATGTACTCTTGCATCTATGTATCTTAAATCTGACAGCGGCCGACATTCACATCGGTCTGGTGGTGTACCGTAAGGTAATACTTGTGCGAGTTATACGTAAGATATGTATCGGGATAGCTTATGATATGATATCATACAGTATCATCAAACGAAGGCATCTGCACCGATGCGCGATTATTGGGCTCGTTGCATGACGTCATAAATATTCACATTGTTAACGATGAGCAGCCTGCTCACATTATTAATTTTTGATGAATATTAGACCTTTCCGATCGAGCATAGGTATAGCATTGTCGTGAGCGCGCATGCAGTAGATACAGACGGGGCTAGTTAAACGACGTCAGGCCAGTCTAGGTTCTCGTGATAATTATTCGAAAGTCGACTTTCAAAGAAGGGAATGTTTTCGTATACGATAATTATGATGTTTGTATAATTAAACAAAATCAATCATGGCTACTCTGCATAGCTAGTAGTTTTTCTTAACGTTGTCTGATTTCACAGCAAATTTATGTAGTGTAGGTTGATCAAATGCGCGCCATGTACAATGGCGATCTTATCAACGTTGATTAATTAAGTCCGATGCGGCCTGCTTGCGCGCCATTAACATTTGCATATTATTATTATTTTAAAGCTACCCGATGACGTTTAAAATTTGCTTCCGGGGGATTTAGCCGAACGGCCATTATGCATCCGACAGCGCAAGCATTCATTTCCTTCAGAGGGAAAAGGTCAGTCCTTATCCCACATTCACGTATGGTCGTCACTCGTCAATTGGTATTTACCTGAAGTCTTTGTAATAACACATATGACGCCGCGAGCACGCGCGCACTAATGGAACTACGCAAAAAGCATTTTATACGCAATGATCGATTTATAATAGTACTTAGAGCATTTGTTCCTCACAACTAGTGTATTCTAAAAATAACGGCACATACCGGATATTCCTCCATGCATGATTTAAATATTTCGTGGGGACTTCATAAACCGAAGTTATAGCCATAGTAATGGACTAGAAGTGAGTGTAAACCACTCTTGCATCGGGATTGCTGTCACATACATACAGATTCACCGTTAACTATTAAACTTGGATTTGGGAAATTAATATATAATTCTGCAATGTCCCAGCACACTAGAGCATGACGTTCAACCCTTAATAGTGAATATAGAAACGTTAATATCGAAAAGCGTTATCTAGATCACTCTCCTGCTGATATTCGACGCGCAAAAATAAATGGAATAAAATGTGCTGTTTGAATTTTTTACAGAATAAATTTATATATAACAGAATGTATATCAACAGCTATCTGTGTGTAGCAAATGAAGCAGCGGATGAAGGTCGACATTAAATTGGTAATGGCGGCCAACACAAGCCCCTGCGGACGCTCTATCGACCGATGCAACTAACGAAGTAAGGGGTCAGAATAGATTTACAGATTCGCTTTAATACGGAATCGCCATTTCTCACGCCGCCCTTGGATGCGCTATTATCTATATCAGGAGTAGATAATAGGGACTAGGATCTATTATCTACTCCTGATCTATATTCGTCATACGGCATATTTAAAAAAAAGTGCGTTATCTTTTCCGACCGCGTGTTCTACATGTGCAATAACATTCAGTGCGCAAAAGGTTTCCTGTGCAATCGATGGCGTGTGCAGTCAGACTATGAAGATGCCGATGTCGACGCGATACTCGACACTATCTTCTCACAAAGCTATAGCCAAAAAATTCCCAGCTGAAATTCTTTGGTACAAGGCCCTATATACGCACATCTAGTTGACGAGTGCTTTAGCACGAGAATCATACGCGCGCGCGAGAGAGATAGAGAGGGAGAGAGAGAGGGAGGGAGAGAGAGAGGGAGGGAGAGAGAGCGGAGAGAGAGAGGGAGAGAGAGAGCGGAGAGAGAGAAAGCGCGCGCGGAGAGAGGGAAAGCGCGCGAGCTGGCATTAGGAACCGTAGTTTCATCAAAGCGTATGTGTATAACGGTGTGAACACTCATGCATGCACGCACGCACGCACATACAACTCTGTAATCGAGTTCATTTTGTTTCGCCGCATCCTACAAATGTCAGCATGAAATAATAATAACTGTCGCCATGCGTGCCGGCTGTCGTATAGACCTGCGGCGCGTGCACACACCAGCGGCGAAGCGGCTAGCGCGACACGCGAGTTCGTATTTCGCTATGCGATATACATATGGGAAGCGGAGACGGTGACGCGGGGAATGAAGAACAATGATATGCATAAAGGAAGCGGAGATGATGGATGAGAAGCAGTGCATAGGTAGATGAAATGGAAAATGTGGTGGAGGAAGATATATATACGAAGGAGAAGCGGCGTAGGAATATGGGAGAGGTGCTATGCGTAGAGAAAGCGCAAAATGCGGCAGGGAAGCAATGTATACGAAGAGAAGAAGGAGAAAGTAGTTGGTGTGCAATGCTATACGTAAACGATCAGGATTCAAATTTGGTGAAGAGGCATGCTACTTGTGAAATAGCCGCGTAAGTAGCAGGAGAGTGATGTTATACGCGGTGAAGGAGGGAAATACGCGGGAGATGTTTTGTAGAAGAAGAGGAGAAGTGATGGTAGCGCGCAGAGGAAGAGGCGGATGCCGTTGTGCAATAAGCGAGCGGCGATGAGACAAGCAATAGATGTAAAGAACGTGGTACTGGAGCGAAAACACATATGGATGAGAACACGAATCTCGTGAACCAGCACTACTATACGAAGGAGACGCCGCTAGCAAATTAACGTGGAACATGACAACGGCAGCGACACTGACGACGACGAGCGAAACGATGGCGATGACGTTTACGATGATGACGATGACGTTGCGGCGCGCTCCTCGTACATCACTCTATCGCTACGGAGATTTCATTGATGCGAAGACATAGCAACACTGTACACGCGAGCACGTAACAGATACGTACGCTGATGATGATGTTCAAGCGCGCGCTGCCTTCCAAAAACGGAGTTTATTGACTCCGCGGTGATATGAAGCGACTACTAGCTATAGCGTCCATCTATAGCATCTGTGCCTATTCCCAAAACATACACGTGTTGGTCGGCGTTCGCACTGCGATAACCACACCGATCATGAACTGCGCGTTGCATATATATAACGCGTTAATCGCGCATGTAGTTATAATTCGCGCTTAATAGTCTACATCGAATTATAACACGAGTATAGTGGAACGATAAATTCGCTTCATTATACTGTTACTTCTATTAACTATAACATAATTAGCCATTTATAATCGCAGCACAATGTCTAAAAGATTTAATCAACGCCGTTCTCACCGTAATTGCTTAAGTGCATTAAATATTAAACTCTGAAAGGTAAATGATGTTTGCTCCGATACGTGCCGCCGCCACAATCAATTCGCTAATCACACACGGTCACGGCTATACGTATGCTATATAACACTTACTACCACTGTGTGAACCTATGACACTTACCTGGACATTCTCGCCATGATCTGGCTCGCTGCACCAAATCTCTGTGTAAAACGCCGGCCTGTACTCGTACCGTCTGTCGTTGAGAAATCTAAATTTCTTCCTTACATCACATAAATGCACGTAATTGAGCCGCATCTGTCTTTTGACTCGGTTCGCACGTGCTGGCTCGTCGTGTTCAGTGAGATTAACTACGGGTAGACTGTCTATGGAGTGTTGGCTGTTCAGCGGAATATCCAGTGTCTGGAAGTCCGAGCCATCATCGTCGGAGATCTCCGTGTCGGGATCGACGGAGTGCTGCGGCGTCGCCATCGTCGGCGCCGCGTCGGACCGTAATGCCGGGTGGGCCATGCTGCAGTGGACGACCGCGCATAGCAGCAGCAGAGAGAGCTGCAGAAGAGAGAGAACAAGCACGTTCAAACTGTTCATGTTAGGGTCCCTTCATGGACTGCGACAGACGCGCGCGTCGGTGCGGCTGGCGGAGTAGGTAGCGCGTAGTGCAGCACGCAGCAGACGGGATAGCTATGACGTCGTCGCCGCCGCGGACATATGCATGCTACACCGCACACTAGCGCGCTCGTGCGAGATGATGTGGCACGCTGGCGCGAGATAGAGCATAGTTCCGCATCCACACCAATTTTATATCTCAATTAAACTCGTGCACAATGCATTCATCTATCGCTGGGACAACGTGTTGTGCACGAGTAGTGCGCACGTCATCACTCGCGGGGCCTGTGACATTTCATCGACTCGCGTTGCACGCTGCATCCCTGCGCAGGTGACGACACATCCGTCTCGCTGCCGCGGGCATCATCACTAGCGCGGCTCATTCTGCCTCGGCTTGATTGGCTGAGGCAGACCAAGTGGCAGTCGCGCCGAGCACCGCCTGCGACCGGCTGCTGGTGGTGTGTCTGCGGCTCGCGGAAAGGTGTGTAAACAGCTTTTGGAGAGGTTCAAACAGCCGTTTAGGCCGTAACGCCTGTTATTGCGGGGGTTGTAATATAATGCGTGCTTAGCACTGATGAAGAGTGTTGCGGGCTCATATACGACGCGATTGTGAAATCTAATGAATAAAATCATCAATCCGATCACATTCGCGTATGGAGCAGATTTTACGACTGATGGCGTTTGCATGCATGACTTTGAAAACACCCTAAATAGCGGTAACATTAACAACAACAATCACAACAGAAAGAGTGTCGTCGTCATCGTCATCATCATCACCATCATTATTATCATCATCATCAACATCATCATCATCATCATAACCATCATCATCATCATCATCATAACCGTCATCATCATCATCATCATCATCATCATCATAACCATCATCATCATCATCATCATCATCATCATCATCATCATAACCATCATCATCATCATCATCATCATTATCATAGTAATTATCAGAATGCAGAGAATAAAAACAAGTATACAAGAACAAAAATAGGACTAGGAAGAAGAACAAGAGCAAGATAAAGTGCAAAAACAAGAACAAGACCAAGAACACGAATAAGGACAAGAACAAGGACAATTGGATGGATGTATAGATGGATGGATAAATCGATGGGTGTGTCAACGCAGAGATAGAGAGATTGTCTTCAATAAGCAATGATCTTATTCGTAACCAAACGAAATTCTCGTGATGCAATTTCTCGTTGCCCGAGGTTTTTTCACCGACTTAATAATTATATGTTTGACCATAAAAAATGTACAACACTTAAAAGTCTAATTCAATGATCGATACATAAAATCTATATTTTGCACATTTAATCCAGTTATACGGCAGATTTTCTCGAAGAGAATGATCGCATAATTGTGTGTAAAACGATGCGTTCTGCGAAGATCGATTTGCAGAATGGCCCGAAGACGTGAGCAAGTGAAAAAGTCAATTTAACCCTAGACGCAGACTGTATGGTTTTTCGCGGCTGCCGGCAAAACATTAATCATTTATAGTCTTTCGTACAGCAGTGACGCTTATGAATGTTTTCATTGAATCAAACGCCACCCACGTACAGATAAATTCGCACCATTTACGGTACATGCAGCTACAAACACGTCGTAGTCGAGCAAGTCTGCAAAGTTTTCATCGCCCGTTTAGTACTCATAGTTTTATGTATTGTTTCAACCTAAGCTGTATCACACCTATAGTGTTTATATCGAGATAATGTAATAATGTATTGGACGGTGCAGGTGCGATGGAACGTTTTTCTCTAAACACAATGTACGCAAGACCACACTTAATTCCTACTACTATGCTATCTTTGCTTTCTTTTCTCTACTGATATACTATTCTCACTTTCCTATGCTTTGCAGAATGACGTACACCGCCGCTCCCATGCATCACCACACACATATGCACGAATCACCTCGATCGCGAAATTGTATTGTCGGCATCCCAGCATTCCTCGTTCTGTAACTCTCTCACAGATAAAATGATTTACACAGTGACTCTTGATATTTTCCATATCGTGATAAAAGGGTAACGCGGCACGACGATACGGTACGAGTGGATATTTGTTTGTCATTGCAATTATTGTATCGTGCGAAGAGCGGTTTTGAGTGTTTGTTAGTGCTAATAATTAGAAATCACGTGTATTATACTGAATTGCAAATGTGACAACGATGTCTTATAGCTGTCATAAAGCACTAGTACACCATTAGTTTCTGATTTTATAATCGTATTGCGCATTTCTGCTAACTTATGTGACGGGCCTATCTCTTACTAACTAACTAAAATCAAGTCGAAATGTAGAAACTTGTTCTTTACCAAATACTTCGAATATATATATATATATATATATATATATATATATACCAATACCCAATATAGTCAGCTAACATAAGTAACTTTTACTCGCCGTAACAGAAAATAATTTGTAGTTTAATCACTTCGTGCATTATGCACATTCAGTACTGCAACCTACGACGATGCCACCCACTGGTGACCAGTATGACAGCAAATGCTATATTGCTGAAATCTTACGGGAAGCGGTAAACTCATCCCCTGCTCATAAGAAGGATTTGCACCGGTGGCGTTGTATCTTGCTTGTATTATGTATGTGATCGATGCAACGCGTAAACTAGCAACCCTGTATACTTGGGTTACATCTGTATATAACTGTACCTTTATGAAATAATGGTAATCCCTACCAATTTTCTCCTGCTACTAATATCGACCATAGTCTCTCTCTCTCTCTCTCTCTCTCTTTCTCTCTCGTGGAGTGTTGGCAGGCAAGCTCGGGCGCGCCGCCGCGAGGTCGCTAACAATCACGCAATTACTTCGGGAGAGACTCCCGCCAATGTTCCCCTGAGTCATGCCGCCCTGGCGGGCGCTTCTTTCCCCAGCAACATGCACGGCGACGATCAGAGAACGAGTGGCCGCGCCGTGACGTCATGGCTGAACAAGTGAGCACGGATGCGGAATTATCCGGACACTCTCTCCCGGGCCGTAAATTGCGTTGCCTACGTCAGAACGAAAACGAGACAAACGGAGCTGTTCCATCGCTCTGATCAAATAAACTGCCACGGCGGGAATAGCGCGGCCGTCAGACCGAAAGGTATAGGTGACGGGGGGCTTGCAGGCAGAAATGCCCTGACGTGTGAACACCCCCCCCCACGATACCCGAACTTTACGTTTTCCCGTACGTGCAGCGTCTGGAAATGAACGAGTTCACCTCGGGATTCGCGTGCGAATAATTCCAGCGGATATCATTCCAAAACGCTGCGCGCATGAGAATTCTGATTAACGCGCTTCAAGCGCTAGCGCTCTGCTGTATATTAAGTTAAAAGAGCCAGAATTTTATGAAATCTTATGTAATACGCGTTGAGCATCTCGAAAAATGTTGGTAGCTATATATATATATATATAGAGAGAGAGATTGCATTCGGAACATGTTTGAAGCTCGTGAATTCAGATGCACGGCAATTCAGACAGTTCTGCATAAGGGCGAAAATCGCGGGTCACCTTCCCCCCATTACTCGTCGGGTTTTCTTAGCCTTGGTTTCATCCTAGTGCTTCACGCACACATACACGACGCATTACCATAATTGCCAGTTACCACGCTGAGCTTCCCAATGACTGCAGGAGGAAGAAGAATGAATGCTAGCCTTATACTAGCTACACCGGTGGTCTGTGTACGCCAATCAATGAAAGCTCTCTCTCTCTCTCTCTTTCTCTCTCTCTCTCTCTCTCTCTCTCTCTCTCTCTCTCTCTCTCTCTCTCTCTCTCTCTCTCTCTCTCTCTCTCTCTCTGAAAATGCTCTTTCGGTGGTTAGTTACGTTGTTCTGTTGTTGTTCTCGTTTCTGTTCTGTTGTTCTATTATGTTTGTTTCCTGTTACATATTTCTTGAATAAAAAAATACTGCAGTATTGTATTATGTTCACGCTTGCGTGCGTGCGTACGTGCGTGCGTGTGTGTATCTCTGCGTGGTATACATACTGCAGACACAGATTTACTATGCGTACGTTGGGCCAGTAAAAGAAAGGAGCCAGTAACATGTATTCTGCAGCCCCCACACTGTAAATTTAGATCCCGCAATTAATTAGCAACACACATTAAAACAGGAAATTGCGCGCCGTATAAAAACGCACGTATTGATGGTCAGAGGCTAATACTGCGGCATACGTGTACGCTGCATCATTAGTGGCGTGGTAAATTTTCCGTATGTTCTCCGCGATATTTTCATAATCTCATATCATGGCAGTCGCCATCCAGTAATTTATTCCGCTGCTCCCAGTAGCTAATGATTATACACTCCCGTATATTGTCACACATCCGTTCGCGAAGGACTAAGAAAACACTAATTATGACTTGCAAAAACGCAATAAACAAGAGTCTTCGCATTAGCCTCATAACATGCATGTTATAAAGCACGCTCTCAAGAGGAATCGTCCCTGCATGGCGGCCATGATTCGAAACTACCGATTACTTCTTTTTTAGACTAAGATCGCCATTATACTGCCTTCAAATCATAGCGACCCCCTGCGGAAGGTCTACTATTACATGAACCCGGGGTTGTTTGATGAAAGAACTTCATTATCTGCATGAATTTCGCAAGATAAAATTCAAGTGTACGAGTAATCGTACTTATTGCTCGTATGAATGGAATATACCAGGGATTAGCTAGCTCGACCATTTGAAAAAAAAGTCTGGTTGAAATTGTAGGACTTTAGGTCACTAACACGACAATGGTGCCGCGGCCATTTTTATGTCTATAGTGTTTCTGGTAAGATGTAAGCGCTAACATTTCTCAGTTCAGAAATATACCAAGCTTACTATATCTTACGTTCTGCATGTCACATAACGTATTTATCTCATGTGTTCATGAAAGTTTACATCATGTAATATAAAATGCATTACGACAGCAAGTGACGTCAACGTTGTTAGTAGACGTGCAGTGATAGCAGCAGCATAATGCATATTAATTAACAATACAAACAAGGAAAAATAATAATTAAAACTGATTATTAGACAGGCACACTGCAATTACTGACCCACGGCTCTGATGAAAGTTGAAAGACTAAAATCAACAAAGATCAAGTTGGACAATATTTTAGTTACCACATAAGTGTTATATTACGACATTTGTATAGTGTATCGGCAATCGATGCTCTTCATATGTCTTAGAATTTTAATCAGTGAATCCTGAAGAATTTTCTATTTCGGAGGCACAGATATGGAGAACAGGCATTTGAATTCACGATTTACTGAGCAGATTCGCTAGGAAAATTGCATGAAACCACCATTCGTCATTCTGAATGGCAGTATGGACGCATCGTGACGTCATACCGCAACACTCGATCGGTCGCCTTTCAATTCCGCGTCTATGCGGTGAGTATTCCAGCTCTTACGCTTGTAACCCATTCATCTATACACATGATTATTTTTAATAAAATTCGCCGCATGCATTTGTAATTTACAACCTGTCGCGTTCGGCCTCGCATGTACGAGTAAAATGTCATAGAGAAGGGGAAAACGCATTATAGTGAATTTCGACGTTCTGTCTCCTTCATGTTTGGGAAACGTTTTCCGATCTCATACAATGTTTTTTCTTAGTACGGGTCAACTATGCGAGGTTTTTCTTTTACAGAGCTAGTGAATCAGGTTTTGCGGACTCACATCAAGAGTTCGAACTGCACACCCCACGTCACGAGGGAGCGTGACGTGCGCACTTACGTCACGTTATTACGTCACTGTAACTAAGCAAACAGGTGGATACTACTTTCAAGTACGAGTTGACGGTAAATATCATATCATGCAGTGCTTATGCTTACCCGAAAAGATTTGAATCGCTCCATTCGTGCGTAGACCAGAGGCAGCACTTGACCAGGCGCCCACACCCACGTATGACCAGTGTGTGCGTGTGCGTGTACTTGTGCGTGTGCGTGTGCGTGTGTCTGTGCGTGTGTGGGTGAGTGTGTGTATGTGTGTGTGTGCGTGCAAATGTGCTACATATGCAAATATGGCGTCTGTAAATCTTGTATTTGTCAATGATTGAACGGACCGACGAATGGACGACAAGATGGATAGATGGATGGATGGATGGATGGATAGATGGATGGATGAATGAATAGATGGATGGATGGATGGATGGATGGATGGATGGATGGATGGATGGATGGATGGATGGATGGATGGATGGATGGATGTGGGCGGAATTTACGATACTACTGACCGACAACCAATTACCAAACTAGGCGCCGGCCGGCGCCTACCAACTGCTACACCAACACGCACCGACCACACCACCGCACCTCGGTGGACCGGGGTATGACCACGGCTTGAGATCGACCCACCACCACCACTGACGCAGCTTACCACTACCACTAGCCCACTACGACTTACCACTACACTACTCACGTACCACTACCATACCACTACCCACTACCAACTACCACACACTACCACTACCCACTTACACTAAACCATACGCACTACACTACCGAGCTACACTAACCACTACCACTACCACTACTACCACTACTACTACTACTACTACATACTACTATACTTACTCTGACTACTACTGAACTATTACTACTGACTACTACTACTACGACGACGACGGGCACGGGACTACTACCTAACTACTAAGCTGACTATTAACTACTGACCACTAACTACTGACTCTAGCTACTACTTACTACTACCTACTGACTACTATAGTACTACTACTGACTACTTACTATATACTACGCACTTACCACTAACCAATAGCCGACTACGCACTACCACACACATACCAGCATACCAAAATCTACCACTTACCACTACCACTGACCACTGACCACTACGGACTGAACCACTACCACTAACGCACTACACGTACGCAACACTACCACTAACCACTCTAAACCACTACCACTAACCACTATGACCACTGACCACTATCGCATACCATACCAACTACCCACTAGACTGACTACCATTTACCACTACCATTAGCACTAGCACTACAACTATCACCTACCAACTACCGACTACCACGTACCTAACCACTACCACTAACGAATTACCATTACTACTATCACTACCAACTGACTAATTGGACGACTAACCGACTCCCAACTCGACGGACTACCACTACTAGCACTAACTGACTACTCTATCTACTACTACTACTGACTACTGCTGCGAACTACTGACTACTGACTTACTACTACTGACTGTGACTAGCTACTTACTTACTACTACTACTTAGTTGAGCTATTACTACATTCTACAACTACTACTACTACTACTAGCTACTACTACTAATACTACTACTACTAGTAGTCTACTACTACTACGATAGCCTACTACTACTTCACTACTATATTACTACTACTACTAACTACTAACTACTACGTACTACTACTACTACTGGTACTCTGGACGTACTCAGCTACTGCTGGCTGCTGCTGCTGGCTACTATACTGGGGTGATGGCTATACTGCTACTGCTGATTGCTACTCTACTGCTACTGGCTACTGCTATCTGCTACTGCTTACTGCTACTGGCTACTGCTACTGGCTACTGGCTAACTGCTATCTGCTACTAGCTACTGCTACTGCTACTGCTACTGC
>NW_014577142.1:76872-87555 GCF_000485595.1 Priapulus caudatus | reverse complement strand
CATGATGTATGTATGGATGGATGCGTGAATGGAGGCATGGATGATTGGATGGATGATGATGCGATAGATGGATGGGAGGATGGATGGAGGATGGAGTTGGATGGATGGCATGATGGATGGTGATGGATGGATGGATGGATGGCATGGATGGATGGATGGCATGGATGGATGGATGGCTGCTGTGTATGAACAGATGGATGGATGATGCATGAGATGGATGGATGGAATGGCATGGATGATGCATGCGATGAATGCGATGGATGGATGGATGGATGCATGGAAGGATGGAGGATGTATGGATGGATGATGGATGGATGGATGGATGATGGATGGATGCGTGGAGGATGGATGTATGGATGGAATGGCATGGATGAATTGGACTGGATGCATGATGCATGTGGATGGACATGTGGATGGATGCGATGGATGGAATGATGATGCATGAGATGCACATGGATGGGATGATGGATGGATGGATGGATGGAGGATGTATGGATGATGGTATGGGTGGATGATGATGTATGGATGGATGGATGCAGATGGATGGTACTGGATGCAATGGATGGATGATGGATGATGGTATGGATGATGGATGAGGATGGTATGGGATGGATCAATGGATGATTGAGATCGATGGATGGATGATGGATGGATGGCATGCATGGAGGGCATGGATGGATGGATGGATGGATGGATGGATGGATGGATGGATGATGGGATGCATGGATGGATGCCATGGTGATGGATGCGCATCCGATAGATGATTGAGGGCTTACTGTTACTGCTACTGTTACTGCTACTGCTACTGTTGCTGCTGCTCCTGTTGTTGTTGTTATTGCCGCTGCTGCTGCTTCTGTTGTTGTTGTTGTTGTTGTTGTTGTTGTTGTTGTTGTTGTTGTTGTTGTTGTTGTTGCTGCTGCTGTTGCTGATTCTGCTGCTGATGTTGGTGCTACTGCTACTGCTACTGTTAATAATACTGGTGTTGTTGTTGTTGATGCTGCTGTTGCTGCTACTGGTGGCAGTGATGGTAATGCTGCATCGATGGCTGGCTGGCGACAGGGTGCTCAACGAGAGCACTGCATGCTAGCTACTAACTGCCGCCCCCGCATCCCTCGTGCTCGCTGCTGACTCAACCAACTCAGCGAGGCCATCCCTCCCGAGAAAACGAGCCGAAAATAGGAAAGTTTAATGGAAATTTAATAACGCTATTTTATGCTAATTACACGAGAACTGAATGGTTTATTTAACATGCAAATTCGCCGGTGAACTTTGCTGACAAAATGCCGTTATTACAAATCGCCCAAAACGATGTGAGAATTAGAATAATTCGATCAACAACTACTCATTATAGCTCATCGCACAATCAGTGACGAAACCCGCTAAAGTTCTCTCTCCCGACGGTAGCTGGAACTTGGACGCGAACACAGGGTAGGGAAATTCTTCCATTAGGCTAGAATTTAGTTCGATTGTTGAACTCCTTGTCAAAAGGAATTGCTATCAGCGGGATGCATTAATTACGTGTGCGCGAACAAGTGAACATTTTTGATGCGATGACGTGTTTTTCAAACGAAGTTAACCGAATAATAAAAGCTTTGCTGTCCGTACGGAAATATCGTGTTGTCAATATTCCGGAAAATATGCGCGCAATAGATAACCGATTCACTTTTTCACTGTCTCACTGGCAATAAGTGAGTGCACGGGGCCTGCAGGAAAATGGGCCATCAGAAAAAACCTGTATAATTGACTCGCGTGTGCGTTTCGCACCTGATAGGCCTTCCCTTGGCGAGTCGAACCAACGTTCTCGACTATTCTTACGCTTTGAAGTAGTTTTCTAATTGCGCGCTCAGAAAACTGACAACCTTATTACGCAGAGCAAACACACGTGTAGTCAAACGCAGTGGGCGGAAGAGAGGTGCCGTGTACCATTACAGCCCGCACGCTATCGGTGACGTCATCCAATCTAAGGGCAAAGCACGTCAGGTATGCTTGGCGCTGTGCAAAAAAATAATGCGAGTGTTTGATTTATTTGCGTATAGAACATTTCCCACACAGCGCAACGCGGAAGTTGAAGATGAATATATTCCGGATGCCGACAAATATTTCCTAGGCTCGCATATTCCGCGAGCGCACGCGTACACACTTTAGTTCTCGCTTTTTTGCGCGCAATTACGTGTGCCTATATATCCACGCGTGCCTGCCCCATACCGGAGAGCATTGAAGATAGTCGATATATAGAGCACGCGTTACGCAAGTAGTTAAACTGACAAAGAGTTTAGAGGCGCATTATAATCAGGAGCGTGGCATACGGCTTTGCAATTTGCACGCGAATCGGGAATAGCGCGTTAAATATTATTGCCCTCTGCGGTTTAGTGCAAATAATGGTTTCACGCCATTCCAGCGTGTGAGGTACGAAAAGTTGCATAGTAATAAACGCTTCCTCACAACGCCAATACAATGACACACGGACTAACACTGTGCTTATTGTAAATTGGCACCATGGGGTAGATAGAGTAAAGTGGAGTGGAGCAGAGTGGAGTGGAGTGGGGTAGAGTGGAATGGGGTGAAGTTAAGTAGAGTGGGGTGTCGTGTAGTGTAGTAAAGTGGAGTGAAGTGTAGTGAAGTGGAGTGCAATGGAGTGGAGGGGAGCGGAGTGGAGTAAAGTGGAGTCGAGTCGAGTCGAGTGAAGTTTTGTGGAGTGAAGTGGAGTAGAGTGGTGTAAAGTGGAGTGGAGTGGAGTGAGGTGGAGTGGAGTGAAGTTGAGTTGAGTGGAGTGGAGTGGAGTGGAGTGGAGTGGAGTGGAGTGGAGTGGAGTGGAGTGGAGTGGAGTGGAGTGGAGTGGAGTGGAGTGGAGTGGAGTGGAGTGGAGTGGAGTGGAGTGGAGTGGAGTGGAGTGGAGAGGAATAGGTGGGTGGCGTGGAGTGGAGTGGAGCAGAGTGAAATGAATCAAAATTATAGAAGCTTGCGAGATACCTCTTCTCCATGGAAATGCTGGCTATTACGAAGCCGCTGTATGTCGATTATTAAATCGTTTTTAGAAGTACAGGGTTGCGAAAAAAACCATACGCTCCGCAATCGGCACAAGGTCTGCATTCCAAACGTGCATAATAATAACTGACGATTGCATATTTGTGCGGCTCTGTGAGAATGTGCAGAAGGCCGGTGCTGCGATGCGCCACCGACGACGCCGCAGCTGTCTGCTGATCCATTCAATATTTACGGAATCTTAAGCACGTCGAAACAAGCCCCGATAAGATCTCCGACTACTTGTGATGAGCTCAGCTAATTACAGAGCATGGTATCCATGGTGAGTGGCCGCGCGCGTGTGTGTGTGTGTTAACCACATATCTGGTTTCCTTGTCGACCGGAGATGTCTGTATATATTTATATACTATAATACATATATTATTACTATTTATTATGTTATATTATTATATTTAATTATATTATTTATATTATTTATATTATATATATTATATATTTATTAATTAATCTGTATGATATTATATTATATTATCATTATATTTTTATATTATTTATTATATTATATTATGATTATATCATATTATTATTATATTATATTATATTATTATTATATTATATTATATGATAGTATAGTATATTAATATTATATTATATTATATTTATTATATTATATTACTATGTATATTATTTATATTATATTTATTATATTATATTATTATATTATATTATATTATATTATATTATATTATCATTATTTTATATTATATTATATATATATGTATATTATATTATTATTATATTATCATTATATTTATTATATATTATATTATATTATATTATATTTATTATTATATTTATTATATATACTTATATTCATATTATATTTTTATGAATATATTATATATATGATATGATATTGATATGATTGATATTGATATGATATGATAGTATATGATATGATATAGATATGATATGAATATTTGATATGATATGATATGATATGATATGATATTGTATGTATATGATATGATATGATATGATTTGATATCGATATGACTATGATATGATATGATATGATCATGATATGTATCATATTTCATATCACGGCTCGTAAGTCAGCCTTATATATTGGCGGGGGGAGGGGTCTTTTTCAATGTTGGCATTTGCCTCAGGCAGGGCGCTGTTGTACAGATTCTGTACCAAGGGGATGAGGATCTAACGTAACCCAATAGATTGCTGAGCACCTGCGCAACGGGGGGCATGGTGGGCCTCCCAGATTTTTTAAAATTAGACCCCCTCGATGCGTTTTGCTGGAGCAAGGGGCGCGCGTCCGGAACTTCCTGTCCCGGAGGGGGGTGTTCACTGTTCACCCATCCGCGACGATGGAGATTTGCAATTATTACATTAAATGGGCACGCGACCTTGAGGTGAATTCTTGCAAATTTTTTCAAAAAAAAAGTTTTTTGCTTGGGGGGGCGGCGGGCTCGGGGGGGGGGGGGTCTCGTTCGAACCCCCCCGAACCGCCCCCTGGTACGCGCCAACCTGGATATCATCATCATATCATTATCATATCATATCATATCATATCATATCTATTCAATCATTCATATCATATCATTCATTATCATATCTATAATATTCACTATCATATCATGATTCATATCATTTCATATTCATATCATATCATATCATATCATATCATATCATATCATATCATATCATATATATCATATCATATCATATAATATCTCTCATATCATATCACTATCATATCATTCATATCATATCATATCCTATCATATCATATCATATCATATATCATCATATCATATCATGCTATCATATAAGTTCAATCATATCATATTTCAGTATCATATCATATCATATAATATCCATATCATATCATATCGATATCATATCATATTCATATCATACCATACGCGGTTCTATCATACCATATCGTATCATTATCATGATAATATCATATCATTCATATCATATCATATCATATCATATATATTCATATCATATATATCATATCATATCATATCTATCATTCATCATCATATCATATCATATCATATCATTCATTAGCATATCATTATCATATCATATCATATGCATATCATATCATCTCATATCATATCATCATCATATCATAAACATCATAGCCTTATATTATTCATATCATAATCATATCTTATCTATATATCCAGTATAATATCATATCATATCTATCAATATTCAATATATCTTCATATATTCATATCATATCTATCGATATATATCATATCTATATCATTCTATATCATTCTATCATATTCATATCATAGAGTCATTATCATATCATATCATAGCATATCATATCTTATGCATATTCATATCCATAAGGGATTATATATCACGCCACGCTATCGTCACGTCCGTCACGTCACTCCGCGCCACGTCCACGTCAATTTCATGGCACGCACGTTTCACGTCACGTTCACATCACATCACATACATCACATCAATCACATTCATCACATCACATCGACTTCCACATCACATCAATCACTCACACTCACTTCACTCACCATCCATACATTCTCACATGCACTCACTCATCACATAACTTTCACATCACATCACATCACATCACACATCATCAGCCATCACATCACATCTCACATACATTCATCACTCACTCACATCATCGTTCCACATTCACATCACATCACATCACATCACATCAATCTTTCACATCACAATCACATCACATCACATCACATCAGCATCACATCATCATCAATCAGCATTCACATCACATCACATCAATTCACTTCAACGTCACGTCAGCTCACGTCGCGTCGCGTTCCGCTCGCATCGCATCGCATCGCCAGTCTCGCATCGCATCGGCATCGGCTCGATCGCATCGCATCGCATCGCTCGCATCGCAATCGCCATCGCATCGCCATCGGCTCGCATCGCATCGCCATCGCATCGGCATTCGATCGCATCGCATCGCAGTCGCATCGCCATCACATTACTTCTGTCATGTCAATGTAACGCACATCGCGTCACGTCCACGTCACGATCATATTACATTATATCATATCGTCGCTTCACCATTTGAAGCTAAAACAATCGCGCTTGGCCTTGCGTGCATGTATCGTGCGCGTGCGTGCGTTGGCGTGCAATGTGTGCGTGCGCTCCAGTGATTCCCGTTCTTCTCTCGCGTAACGCCTTGTGCGACAAGGCACCATATGGATTATAAAGGCAAGCCAGCGGAAAAAAAGCGTGGACCGTGGTCCATTTTCGTACAGCGACTGATTGATTAATCTATGACGTGACATTTCGAACGAATAGGTGGGCGTGCATGTATGCTAATGTATCGAAAGCCAGAAGGGCTCATGGGCGAAATGCCGAAATGCGCAAATGCGAGAATATGTAGCAACCAATCAGAGAATGTGTTTCAGTGCTTGTACGATGCGCATGCCCGGTGAATTAATACTACATAAGGACCAAGCATGGCGCACATTGCCGATTACAAACTTCACGTGTACAACTACTATGTAATCACGTGTGACTAAGACGATATTATTGTAGATCTACAAAGTTGTGGCGAAAATTATGTTCCTTACGATTATATGTGTGAGCCGTATTTGCATCAAAAACGTGATAATGTGGTGGCTATATATGAAAGCAATCCAGGTCTCACTTCCAGCCGATAAAAGCCAAATCGTACAGAATATCACAACCGATAGTGGTTTCATTAACCATAAACCGAATTGCATTCGGCCAGTTGATTTGCTACCAGATAATGGTGATTACTATCTATTACAGTTAACATAATGCCATTATATTTAGGGCATGCTGTTAAAAACAGAATTTGTGCCTGTCGGTTTAATCGTGTCATGATAGAGCAATGTTGTTTCACTAATAATTTAATGCAGTGTGTAGTCTAAACGTATGGTGATGCGTTAGGCTTGCATAAGGCCAGGAAAATTTATCTATGCTTGAATGTATTCGGTTATTTTCAGCTTTCATAGTTCAAACCTCATATCAATTGACCATGATCAATGAAGATATAAGCTTGTATTAATATTTTCATTGAAAAACCAAGTTGTGTGAAGTCTGTGTGTCCGTGCGCGCGCGCGCGGGCGTGTGATCTGTTGTGTGATGTGCGCGTTGCCTGTGTGTGTGTGTGTGTGTGTGTGTGTGTGTGTGTGTGTGTGTGTCTGTTTCTGTGTGTGTGCGCGCGCGTGCGTTTGGAAATGCAGCATTCGAAAGTTTAACCCGCTTAGTCAGTGTGGCACGGGTTACCCAAACCACAGGCTATAATCATCATGTGCTTTGTGCAGAAACGGAAGACATTTTAGAAACTTTCCGAATTGAAACGCCCATAACGGATTCACCCCGCCATCCGTCTATGCCTGGCTCTTAGTGATTTAATCACGTGACGGTATTGACCACAAATAACTGGGATTTTCGCAACGCCATTAATTTCAATTCTCCGTACATATTTGTGACAGCAAAATTCAATAAGCGGGTTAGAAAAGCAAATCTTTAAGACCCCCCGTAAACTGAATAAGATCAGAGCCAGTACGTACATTAAAACAGATCTTACGCCTGTTAATACTAACGCTAAGCGAAAGCTTCGACGGTCTGAAACATAATTCAGTTACGGAGGGGGTTGTGACGCGATTTAACACATTTCGGGCGCAAGAATTGATAAATACTTGCAGCCCACATTGACTTTCTGCAAGCCAACGACATTGATATACCTGCAAAACTCTTTTTTCGCTTCTACCGTGACGTCAATGTGTATAACGCGATATGCGTTCACTTCCGCGTCAGCTTAAATTCTCAAAACGATTCTGTATTACTCTCTGAATATTCCAATTGTGATGCATTATTTTTTATTGCGCAACGCATGTTTATACGCGACAGTATATACAACCATCGACTCCGCCTTCCTGCCAAGTATGCAAAGAACAGCTTGAATGAATACCGAGTGCGCCCGTGTGATAATATAGGGGATACTATATAGAAGAAGCGCGTAAAATGGTAAAGCCCTGGTCACAACGAGCCCACGACGCATTTGTGCAACGCCACGACAGAAAATTTGAGCAAATCGTGGGTCATCGGGGGTCGTCGCAAGACAGTCCTACGAAATTTTGAGCATCGTGGAATCGACTTGCCGTCGTGAGGCAAAATTGAACATGCACCTTTCTTGTTGCACGATTTTTTGTGGTATCTATGTATTCTGGTTGTCGTGAGTCTGTCCTACAGCAGTCTTGCGACAGTCTTGCGACTGTCGTGCGATAAATATCTTGTCGTGGGTACCAGAAGAAATTTTTTTAGTCAAACAATCTTACGACTATCGCACGACTGTCCTACAACTGTCTCACGGCTGTCGCAGGACAGTCGTGAGACAGTTGCAAGATTGTCTCACGAATATTATATTTCGTAAGAGGCTCGCACAACATTGCAAGTCTGTCGTGTGTTAGTCTTGCGTTAGTCTTGCAACATATTTTCGTTTTTTGAGGGGTATATAGCTCGGGCGAATGAACGCTTGGAATTAAAAACTGCCTGTCGGCGCTGAAAGAGGATGGCTATTCCACCTGAGCGACTACGCGTGGCCCTGCTGAGGGGGCGTCTGGAAGAACTCCAGCACGAGCATAATATAGTGCTGTTGGCGTTGATCCGGGCCCGGGAGCAGCGCAGGAACCGGCGAAACCCCCGACGTTGGTGGGTTCGGCCGTGGATCGAGCGGCGCCTGATGTTTGGGCAGTATAGTACTCTGATGCAAAAGTTGGAGCGGGAATCTGCCGGTGACTTCGTGGGGTTCATGCGGATGGAGTCTGGCATGTTTCACGAGCTGCTGCTGAGTGTCGCCCCTCGCATCACCAAGGGCCAACTGCTAGTATTCTTCTTGAGAGGCATCCTTGATACTAACTTTGATTAAATGAAGTGACAAATGTCAAGAATTCGGGCAGAACTTCGATGTATCCACTGGAAAATCTCTGCAGCAAATGGCAGGCAACAGACCGGGCCTCGTTATATAGTCGGGAGACGGACGCGCGAGTGACCCACGAGTGACCCACGAGTGACTCACGAGTGACCCACGAATGACCCACGACTGTTGTGCGCCAGTTGCACGACTGTAGCACGTGCATCCCACGAGTGAACCACGCACGACCTGTTCACGTGAAAAACAGCCCCCCGACAATGCCCGACAACTCACGACTGACGCACGACTGACTTGCGACACACCCACGACATAACCACGACATATCTTTTTTTTCTGTCGCGTCCCCATCGTCAAACCATCTTTGATGTGTCGTAGCCCTTGTGACCACTCGAAATACATTTCGGGCATGTTGCAAGATCTGGCCACGACAAGTATTTTATGGGTCCACCACGACAAAATTTCGTACGATCCGTTGTGACCGGGGCTTTTCGCGTCGCGTCGCGTCGCATCGCATCGCATCGCATCGCATCGCATCGCATCGCATCGCATCGCATCGCATCGCATCGCATCGCATCACATTACTTCATGTCATGTCATGTAACGCCACATCGCGTCACGTCACGTCACGTCATATTACATCATATCATATCGTGCTTCACCGTTTGAAGCTAAAACAAGCGCTTGGCCTTGCGTGCATGTCATCGTGCGTGCGTGCGTGCGTGCATGCGTGCGTGCGTGATCCCCGTTCTTTCTCGCGTAACCCCTTGTGCGACAAGACCATTGGATTTAAAAGGCAGCCCAGCGGAAAAAGCGTGGACCTCGTGTCCATTTTCGTCACGCGACTGATTGATTAATCATGAGTTGACATTTTCGAACAATAGGTGGGGTGCATGTATAAATTACTTCGCATTATTCGACCCTGCAAGCACTCCCTCAACGAGTGCTAATGTACGAAAGCCCAGAAGGCTCATGCGAAATGCGAAATGCGAAATGCGAAATATGTAGCAACCAATCAGAGAATGTGTTAGTCTTGACGAATCGCATGGCCGGTATTAATTACTACAAAGACCAAGATGGCGGCCATTGCGATTACAAACTATCACGTGTACAACTACTATGTATCACGTGACTATGACGCATCATATTGTAGATTACAAAGTGTTGCGAAATTATGTTCTTACGATATATGTGTGAGCGTATTTGCATAAACGTGATAATGTGGTGGCTATATGGAGCAATCCGGTCTCAGTTCCAGCAAATAACACCAAATCGTAACGAATATCACAACCGTAGTGGTTTCCATTCACATAAACCGCATTGCATTCGGCCAGTTTGATAAGCTACAGATAATGGGTATTACTATCTATTACAGTAAATATGCCATAATATAGGCATGTTAAAACAGAATGTGCCGTGTTTAATACGTGTCATGATAGAGCAATGTTGTGTTCACTAATAATTAATGCAGTGTAGTATAAAGTATGTATGCGTAGGCTTGCACAGGCAGGAAAATTTCATATGCTTAATTGATCGTATTTCAGCCTTCATAGTTCAAACCTATTCATTGACAATGATCAATGAAGACTATAAGCTGTATTAATATTTTCATGAAAAAACCATGTGTGTGTGTGCGCGCGCGCGCGGGCGTGTGTGTGTGTGTGTGTGTGTGTGTGTGTGTGTGTGTGTGTGTGGGTGTGTGTGTGTGTGTGTGCGTGTGCGCGCGGGCGGGCGTGCGCGCGTGTGGG
>NW_014577142.1:58795-74262 GCF_000485595.1 Priapulus caudatus | reverse complement strand
ATGTGTGTGTGCATGTGTGTGCGTGTGCGTGCGTGCGTGCGTGCGTGCGTGTGTGTGTTTGTGTGTGTGTGCGCGCGCGCGCGTGTGTGTGTGTGCGTGTGTGAGTGTGGGTGTGTGTGGGTGTGTGTGTGTGAGGGGAGGGGGTGAGTGTGTGTGTGGGCGTGTGTATGTCGCTTCGATATAGCAAATGCCAGAGTTTAATGCGTTTTTTCGGGCTTTTGTCAATACTTTTAAACGTATTTTATGATACAAGCAAAGTTTTTAGCAGATCGCATTTTCTACTAGTCTGCATGCACGCCTCCTGGTGATGTACGGAAAAGGGTTGCATCGACCGTCTCGCAAGAAATCGCGTCATACATCATAGTCATAGTTTTTCATCAATTGTTAGAATTGCACCCGACTACACTGCGGACCCACTTATTATTTGACATGACATTATGTGTGAATATAGTCGTTATAAGTTCAATATCGACCAATATCGAAATCCATGTTAGTATACATATCGACACTGGGTATAATAGCAGAGATTAGATAACACAATGTCATGTTGACTAGAACACGATTTTGCAGCTAACGTAAATAAGTTGTTATGTTTAATTTCGTGATAGGTATACGGAATCGTAGTTATATAGCCGCTCTGACGGACCCGGTGGGCTGTAAAGTGACGTCACAAGCGCGGAGACCGACGACGGGTGCCATGAAACTCATTACATTAACGCACGTCGAGTCTAACTATTTAAACCCGCACTTCATGCCATCATTATACGGCTCTCACTGATAAACCATTGCGTCGTCATTAGACAAAGTAAACCCGGTAAGGCCCACGATACGGCAACAGCCTAACCCAGCACAAAGTGGAGTGAATTCTTCTATTCCTTGTAGGGTAGCTATAAAGTGAGCCATCGCTTGACAGAATATGAATGAGCGCGGGAGGGGACAAGTGGAGAAATAAACCTTCCGCACTTCACGCTGCGCGTAGGCTTTCTTTGTGCTCAATATACGCCCCGCCCGTTGTATCATACTGAGAAAAAATGTTGACATCACAGTTATCATTTGAAACTATCGTGGAAAACGTCATCAATAGAAAAGTCGCATGCAGATGCTCATCTAAGGCAAAGTTGCATACTGTAGCGCCATTGAAACCGACTTAGGAGGATCTATAAGCGTTCGGCCCCGGGCTATCAGAAATGTTCGCAGTTAAATTAAATAATGTACATCACCATGCGAGAGAGATGCAGGCGTATGCCAACATTTACGGACGACTCGGATTCAATAAGTGTTTGTGAAAAATGCGAAGCTACGGTTTCTCAACCTCGTTGCAATACAGAATAAACGTACGGCTGCGAAATATCGACATTTATGAATGAACAGACGCTCACGAAACAGGTTTAATGTCTTCGATTGACTGAAATACAGATTCGGCTCACATCTTACCCATGCCGAAAGCGAAGTATGTGACAGTGTGAAACATTTTATTGAAAAATCATTTTAATCTTATTTCTCATGCAAATACCGAAGTACGTGCATGTATGCCTCGAGAACTATACTTCTAAACTATGATGAAGTATATCCCAGTTCCTTTTTATATTATACTTTATGTTTATAACGTGTTTCACTGCTTTTGCCATGCTATCCAGTTGTCCCACATTTTAGAAATAAACACGCCGATGCACAGCCGATGAAATAAACAATAAATCATAGGCTAATCCCGAAATATGGTTAATGCGGATGATACAATGTTTATTGCGACATGAAGTTGAAGACGAGGATTGAGGAATAGAAAATATGTTGATGGCGAATGTTTTTGATTCGTATATTGTTTCGCAATTATAAACACTAGAACATCTAAGTCAGACCGAACGAATTCTGGAAACATTTGTGGCGCCGATTCATTGTTGCCTGCTCTACCTTTCCTCGACATTGGCGATTATTTATTCTTATTATATTAAATCGTTATCACATTCAAACAGACCGCTATATAATACATCAGAAGTAGATAATAGGGAACCCTGTAGGGGGTTCCCTATTATCTACTTCTGAATACATATACCAGCATACTAATACGATGCATAGCGAAGTAATGTTGCTTCACATTAAATATACCAGAAAATATTTGTCAGTTAATGACAAACATACGCGACACGAGCGCGGGCAGGCTGTGTCAGAGTTAGAGATTAAAAATGTTCAAGTTATTGACGAATGAGGCACTAACCAGACCTAATCACAGACAGAACCAAGAACTGACCAGTTTTCGGTTAATTATCACAATCACACATGGCGTGTCTATACCCCCGTGTTGTAACTATGTTCTGAGGGTCTTATATGTTCGGCATGCTGTCGAATTCACCATATTGAACTAAGACATTATGAATGCGATTGGTCCTACACAAATCACTCGAACCCTCACGAGTAACACGGCTGCCTGCTAGGCACCAGTATGATAACTACAGGCAAATACAATTGTGTAAAATAGTCACGTGCACATTTCATGAATAACAGACGTAGAAAGCATCCGTACGTGTTCAATAGGCAACCAAATACGTATAAAATGTTTTTATTGTCATTAGGATGACAGTAATGGCGGCATGAGGTGGTACGGTTTGCGTCATCGCGCTAAGCAACCGTAAACCATCGTGCGTGATTAAACGTACCTCATCGGTGATTTATGCATGTTTGGCAGCTCTCGGTTGTAAACTGGTGAGAGTGACGTTATTCTACTCGGTCAGCGCCGATTAGTATTTCATCGTTGACACTGCACGCGGTAGAGCGTATCTGTTTGCTGTTATCTGTTTGTCACCAAGTGGCAAAGCTCTTCATGATGCTGCTACGCCTTTTGATCTGACCCACTTATGCAGTGCATGCTTGTCACACTAGGTCCACGCACGCAGGCTACGACGATGGCATCGAGAATATCTTTTCATTAAAATGGCGCGACGGCTAGTTATATATCCGGGGGCCGTCTGCCGTTGTGGCGTCGCAATGCGTTACTAAAAGGGTTCGTCATATCAGAAACTAATTCGCTGATCATTTTCAAAACAGGGCGAAGGATCAACTGGGTCTTTCTCCCGAATGTCAAAAGGTCGGAACCGGTGCTCGGACCAAATGTCAAGCGTTAATTGCGACCAGTGTTGCTAGCAATATCGCAAACTGCTAATCTCCCAACGAGCGTGCATGGGAGGCCCTTCTTTCACGCACAAGGAGGTGCCCGGTTTTGGTGACGTCACGTTCATCAGTGCTGACCTTTGATCTGTCACAACGCGCACGGCGATGCATTTCCTGCGACATGTTTGCGTCGCAATAACTGAATTCGGAAGGGTTAGTTGCAAGCCTCTCCTCGCCGTTGTCACGGGAAAAATCCGTAGATCATTTATATGATACCGAGGGTCTGCTATTAGAGGGCGAGCAACAGGGGCGGATCTAGGGGGGTGTCCGGGGGGTCCAGACCCCCTTTAATTTTAAAGTGCCCTAAAAGATTTAATCCCAATTTTTTAATGGCTAGTTTTTCTGATAAAGATTTACTCATATAATATATATATTATATATAATATATATAAATTCGTTATAAAAACTTAGAAATGGGCAAAGAGGGGTCCGCGGGGCGTCCGGGGGACTGGATCGGATACATTTTTGTTTTTCAACCCGATAAATTGAATTTCACTGTAGGATGATGACTTAAAAGATAATTTTTTGCTAAAAGTTTGGAATTCCCTCTTGCATTCTAGACATCAAAATTACTGCTCAGATGTTCTCAGAATACACCAATTTAAAAAAAACGGCACCTGTTTAAAACACCAGAAGAATTAAGCAGGAAAAAGTGCCCTTTAATTCTGCCTGGACACCCACTTTCAAAAATCCTGGATCCGCCCCTGGAGCAATAAAATGCACAAGATTAGGGTGGTAATCATTGCCGTGTCAATGAGCTGCCTCTTGTGACACTTGTCAAGGACACATTACGGTATTTTCAATAATTGTTACTGGCGGTCACCTGCAGCTTGAGTGCTGGCGTGTAAGGCAAAACTAAATATTTAAATAAACTTCGATATATATAGATTACACCAGAAACGAAATTGCTTATGTATTTTATCTCGCTTAGCACATTTACGAGAACAAAGCTGACGACATAAAACAATGATGGACTCACATGCGAAATTGCTGTTGTTGAAATCGGACGGTCATACGCTTTATTGGATTATTGATTTTATTGGCAATGTATATGCTATTATCATTGATATTTCATGCTCGTTTATTACATTCTCGTAATGTATCGTCGTATTTCTATGTACCAATTTCTAAGGCAGGCCATTACGGCGGAATACAGAAAAAATGATTGGTAGTACAATTTCGTTTGGACAAAAAAGTGTGGCAGATTCATTACACGTGTAGGTATATATTCTCGGCGGCTCTATTCGCACGCTATATAATGACCATCACCGACGACGAGGTCGAAAAACGTTAATCGCTAGCGTAAGCCTCTGAAGCAGAATTTGCGATGAAAGATTCATTTAGAGGCAGTGATGAAATATTAACGCAACTTTTATTTCGTTAAACAAGAATAAGAGGTTGGCGCTACTGAGAGAGAGAGAGAGAGAGAGAGAGAGAGAGAGAAAGAGAGAGAGAGGGAGAGGGAGAGAGAGATGGTCGACGTACGAGAAAGGAATGGTTTGGTAGAGGGAGATTGATGTGTGGGAAAATGCGCTGCGATAATGAGAAAGATGCAAATAAAGAATAGGTTTTGACGAAACCAAAGTTGCGTCAATATTTCATCACTGCCTCTAAATGAATCTTTCATCGCAAATAGAGACGACCGAGATAGAGAGTGAGAAGAAAGAGTTGATATGAGAAAAGAAACCACGAGCGAGATGCCGAAAGGAGGAGAAAGATAGGAGAGAACGTGGGTATAAGTGGGTATAATGAATACTAGACAGTGAATGCTAATAAGTGAATGCTAGACAGCACACTAGCATGCAGTCAAAATAAGATGCCCTAATGTTAAATTTACAACTTCTATTGTATTCAGCCAACGGTGTGCGACGCTTGGCACGTCGAGACGATGTAGTGGAGTTAGACGAAAACAGAGAGGACGGGACCTAGGCACGGTCACCTAGGTTGCCGTATGTATATATTTTGTATGTGTTCGAGTTACTAATAAAGTCCTAGTTTAACAACGAATCTGCGACTGCGTCATATCTGCTGGTTGTTACAAGACAACGCTGCTACATACTACGTTGTCGACGCTACAGATCCTACACGGAGTTCATCATCAAAATCACAGCACAATAATTGGTGGAGGATGCAACGATCTGCATTGGCTACGCTAATCCCCCGGAACCAGAAGAAGAAGAACAAGAAGAACAAGAACAAGAAGAAGGCGAAGAAAGAGAAGAAGATTCCACATTCGCTACGTACGCTACGCTGATCCCCCGGAAGAAGAAGGAGAAGACGAAGAAGCAGAAGAAGATTCCGCATTCGCTACGTACGCGACGCTGATCCCCCAGATGATGAAGAAGGAGAGACATACCTCATCATAGCCTCCAGAACCCGGACGAGCAGGTCGCACCGAGCAAAGTCGAAAAGCAGATGAAGAAGAATCTACACGACGACTATAGGGTAAGCTACATCGTAAAATACTGTATACATAGCCACAAGTTCGGAAATAATTTATTAACATTAAAATAGCTCGCGAATTGCCGAGCAGCGCGCGAATTTTCGTGGTTATAGCTAGCGTGGTATTCAAATTTCATTGTATTTTTAGTCGATACCACGACAAAGCGAAACCACGAATTCAAATTTGTAATAAACAAAGAATTGGCTATGGATCTGGGTTTACGATATAGCTTAGCCGGTCCTATCTGTATTTTATGTTTTGTTGTTTGTTTGTTTGTTTTCTTTTGATTAACCGATGACTAATGTGTTTTAAGCGGTAAGAGGTATCCTTGTTTCGCCATCCTTCCCTAGCCTTTCCATGCCGATTCGAGTTGAGTTACCGTTGCAGCCTGTCGAAATCCTTCTGTGATTCGAAAATGTGGCCTTATTTTCACTCGACAGCTGCAACAATATCCTCCTCAACTTGTATCAAAACTTTTCATTCCTTCTACCCCAAGGATTTACCATCACCATCAAGCGTAAACGCGATCGGTATCTTGAAAACCGCCTCACATGCGAGCACACTATACGCATGTTCAGCACATCATATCAGCATATGGGCATATCATATCAGCAGTGGGGCTGACTGTTTGTTGGTATCACTGTTCCTGAAGGTATAAACGATTACGTACCCAGTTTTTTTTCTATATAGGTGGCGGTATTTTTGGAACATAGTTATGATATATCCTTTTTAATTGGAAATACGTTTTCATGAGGACATGAACTGTTTAAGAGGGGTCAAGGGAATTATTGTATTCAGCAAACGGTGGCGACAGGATGCGAGGCACGTCGCACCTTACGCCAGTATTGAATTGACAAGCGGTGACAAACGGTGACCGCGTCTTGATGCGACGCTTATAGCGTTTGGGACAATAGCGGTGACAAGCGGTGACAAATGGTGACGGCTTCTTGAGCGCAGTGACAAGCTGGACGGCCAGGTGACGCGACGCGTATCGAAATCAGCAGGTACTGAGAATAGGTCACGCGAGGCGCTGTGACGTGGAACGGGTGCGACAGCATCGCTTGCTGCTTCCCGCCAAAATCCAGCCGGTAATGACGAAAGCCGGTCGGATTGAAATGTCGCCGGGCGGTTTTCGGAAACGTGTAAATAGACCCAGACGAAAGATCATAAGTCAGTTATTACCCAGAGGAAGAGACGAGAGACGATGTAGTGGAGATAGACGAAAACAGAGATGACGGGACCTAGGCACGGTCACCTAGGTTGCCGTATGTATATATTTGTATGTGTTCGAGTTACTAATAAAGTCCTAGTTTAACAACAAATCTGCGACTACGTCATATCTACTGGTTGTTACACAACAATGCTGCTACATACTACGTTGTCGACGCTACAGATCATACACGGAGTTCATCATCAAAATCACAGCACAATACTTCTCTTTCCCTCTATGTTCTTTGCGCTCCCCTCCCACTTTATTCTTTCTAGCCTCAAACTTCTCACTCACGTTTTCTCTCGTACCACCTCCCACATATCACCCTCTACAATCGGCCTTTTCCTTTGCCCACGCACAATCTCTTACCTCAGACCAGACCACTCTCTGGCATATTACGTTTTTACGTGGTTTATTCGCGGTCTTCTCTTTCTCTTCCTATCTCTCTCTCTCTCTCTCTCTCTCTCTCTCTCTCTCTCTATCTATCTATCTATTTATCTATCTATCTATTTATCTATCTATCTATCTATCTATCTATCTATCTATTTATCTATCTATCTATCTATCTATCTATCCATTTATCTATCTATCTATCTATCTATCTATATATATATATATATCTATATTTATCTATCTATCTATCTATCTCTCTAACTATATCAATCTATCTATCTATCTATCTATATCTATCTATCTATCTATCTATCTATCTATCTATCTATCTACTATCTATCTATCTATCTATCTATCTATCTATCATCTATTAGCTATCTATCTATCTATCTATCTTACCTATCTATCTATCTATCTATCTATCTATCTATCTATCTATCTATCTATCTATTTATCTATCTATTATCTATCTATCTATCTATCTATCTAACTATATCATCTATCTATCTATCTATATCTATCTATCTATCTATCTATATCTATCTATCATCTATCTATCTATCTATCTAATCTACCTACCTACCTATCTATCTATCTTTCTATCTATCTATCTATCTATTTATCTATCTTTCTTTCTTTATTTCTTTCTTTCTATCTATCTATTTGTCTATCTGTCTATCTATTTATCTCTATCTATCTAATCTATTCTATCTATCTATCTATCTACTATCTACTATCTATCATCTTCTTTCTTTCATTCTTCCTATCTATCATTGTCTATCTGTCTATCTATCTATTCTATCTATCTCATCTATCTATCTATCTATCTATCTATCTATCTATCTATCTATCTATCTATCTATCTATCTATCTATCTATCTATCTATCTTCTCCCAATCGCTGTCTCTCAGCCTCAATCTCGCGGTTTCCTGTTTCTGTCGCTCTCTCCATCAATCTCTCTAGTTCTCGTTTTCTCTCGCGCGTTCTCTTTTTAATCTTTTCCCCTTTCTTTCTATTCTTTGTGCGTTGTCTCACACACCTTCTCCCTCTTGCTCGTCCTTATGCGCTGTCTCTTGTCCCTCTCTCCATCGTCATCTTTCTCCCTTACGCAACAAAAATGGCTAAAGGAAACCCTATCGTTAAACCTAAAAATTACAGGAGATCGGAACACAAACAAACTACGCCAGACAGCATAAGAACCAACGGTATAACTGAAGAAGAAACATATGCCGACACTCGGATTACGCGCGAGGGACGCTTAGCAAGTCAAACTCTCTTCGGATATAGAGGAGAGCTTGGAGAAATGCCGCTAAACGTATGCGTCAGCATTTTCGTTTTGAATTCTACTGCTAAAGGTCATCGTTTATACGTTGTTATTCATATAATAACGAGCGCATCAGAGAATTACTTTACTGTCGCTTTCATCTAGTAGGTTGTAATAACATTATTCAAACGCGTCCGAAGAAATACCCGTGCAGAAGTTATACAGGCGTTGTGATGTCTTCTTTTTGGCAGTGCGTCTCTGGCCTGCTATCCTATCCGTTACGTTCTTTTTCCTATGCATGGCTATCTATCTATCTATCTATCTATTTATATGTATCCTATCTATCTATCTATCTATCTATCTTATCTATCTATCTATCTATCTATCTATCTATCTATCTAATCATCTATCTATCTATCTATCTATCTATCTATCTATCTATCTATCTATCTATCTATTTATCTATCTATCTATCTATTCATCTATTTATCTATCTATATATTTATATATATATATATATTTATTTATTTATATATATATTTATCTATCTATCTATCTATCTATCTATCTATCTATCTATCTATCTATCTATCTATCTATCTATCTATCTATCTATCTATCTATCTATCTATAGATCTATCTTTCTATCTATCTATCTATTTGTCTACCTGTCTATATATCTATCTGTGTGTCCGTCCGTCCGTCCGTCCGTCCGTCCGTCCGTCTGTCTGTCTGTCTGGCTGGCTGGCTGTCAGTCTGTCTGTCTTTAATCCATTGATCCATGCATGCATGCATGCATCCACCCACCCATCCATCCATCCATCCATCCATCCATCCATCCATACATCCATTTATGCATGCATGCATGCATGCATGCATGCATCCATCCATCCATGCATCCATCTCATATTCTATATCGACTACTGGAATCCCGTCACGAATCCCTGCATCGCTAACCTCTGCAAATTGCTCTTCTACTGTTGATGTTGGTTAACGTCGAAGTATAAAGGAGTTTCGTTCCCGTACGAACACCTTTACGTATGAAAGATTTACTGGTTTGAAGTCACTTCGCAACACCCCGGCGCCAACCTTTCGTTGGGATTTCGCTGCAGATCTCAGTTTAGCCCTTTAACCTTTAGCGAGCAAGAGAAAAGTGCAGCATAATCCCGTGGGGACGTGGATGACGGAATTGCCTCATTAGTATTGCAGCAGCGTTTAATTTTCAGGGCTTCAATCTGTGTTCGCAGTAGATATATCTTTGCGATAAAATTAAGAAGCAATGGATTAAAACATTAACGATTTGTTATAAAATACGACGTCATCAGAAGTATCGTAAAAGGTAATATGAACGATTGACCTTATTTGGTACAGAAACATATAATCAGGCACCCAATCAGTCGGAAAATAAACCAAATCTTTTTATGTTTATATATTGATACACCCGTAAAATATCAAATATTTTGCCTAATCATTAATATGAAATTAAAATTAAAATACTTGCATTGTTATAACCAATCAAGAACGTATATATAATTATCACATGACTGCAATAAATAACGCATTGTAAGTGGTGAATATATGCAAGCCATAAAATATACACCGATATTGCCTACCGAGAGTTAATGTAGTGCGCTAATCGTTGCTGTACCTACGATAAATACAGCATAAATACTCGTTTGCGGTAAAATGCGTTGAACCAGTGCATGAGGAACGTGTAATAGATCTGGTAACTCGCGGAGAGAGCGAGAAATGTCTAAAACCTAAAAAATCTCAATATGAACCAATTATCAAAAATCGCCAAGTTTCCACATTTCCAGTCGAAGTTTATAGTGACAAAAGATATATCGTCTGGGTTGTCTTGGAAATATTTGTATAATACTTTCACCACGATGTCGCCACGACACAGGGCTATGAAATCGGGAACATGGTCGACCACCACCTCACACGTAATATTTATCTGACAATCGCAGAAAAAAACATGTATCTTTATACATAAATAGATGATATTACGTGGGCGCATCGTGCGCAGTATCGCATAACACAATTTCCTGTTTTCATCCATTGATCATGAGATGCGTATACATTTAGCACTGTCAAGGATATCGTGTTCGTGCATCTCTGCCATATTCCTTAGAGTTCACTCATTCATTTTAACATTAAAGTTTAACGACACGCGAATTTCAACAAAGCGATGCACGTTGATATGCTTTGGCTTATATTTGCGCGGTTGACAATTGAAACAGGAAATGGATGCACATTTTCGCTAGCAGAAGACATGCTTTGTGAAAGCGCAAATCGATGAATGCCACCGCAGCACGCACGATTCTAGCGTTAATCTAGCATCTGCGAATTTTCTCCTCATGCACCGTAACCGGAGAGCAGTCAACGCATGCAGTTCTTTAACAGCTGGAAACAAGCTGGAAGACTACGAGCTGTGTCTTTCCACGAGTATAGTTCCACTGCCTTTTTTTACTATGAGTCATAATGGTGTAAGAGAAAAATATATACATATATACTCTCTCTCTCTCTCTCTCTCTCTCTCTCTCTCTCTCTCTCTCTCTCTCTCTCTCTCTCTCTCTCTCTCACTCTGGCGTTAGCGGCTCAAATCGCCCCAGTTCTTCTCAACCTCTTTGCCTTCTGGGGTTTCTAATCCGGGTGCAAACGCTCGTGCATGTGAAATGGAGAAGGAAGCTAGAGTTTATTTTCAAATAAGGTAGGTGGTGATTAATGCCATTGACACCGTCAAGTATTCGTTCTATGCTCTAAGCTCACTTCGATACGCACATTAGCGTTTTGGATGCGCTCATATGGTTCCGTCCGGCTTCTAACTGTGACTATGAATCTTCTATATTGGAGTTTCGTTTCTCTATTCTCTCCTTGAATTCGTATATACCTTCATCGTGTGCGTGGTATTGTTGTGACCTACTTACGAGGACGGTACATCGAGTTCGTGAAAACTTCTATACCACATTGCTCCACAATCTCACTAACAGGCGTCACTTAGGCAGTTTGGTCCGTCTCCGTTCGCATCAGTCTTCTTCATGACGGTGTCCCGGCCGAGCTTCAACTGCCTCTCTCTAAGCTGCTCCGAGCTCTACGCTAGGAAACACCTCACTGAATGCTTGGTCGCAATAGTACCCGTCACTTCATTACTTTTGAGATCCATGAAACTCGGTGAGCAAGATTTGTACTTCTATCCTTGACGAATTCTACGATATTTTCCGATTAGTCTGTTTTGATTTAGTATATCTTGAGTATCTCATATGCATACTCTTTTCTCTCACTTCGCAAGATATGTTCTCTTGCAAGCCCATTTTTAACCATACATTTCATACACTTCTTTAGTGCTCTCCACCCAGCGTTTCGCTACACACTTCAGGCCCGAACCGGCGCCGCCCCGGACTTTCAGCTATCCGAAACTAAATTCGTGATCTCATCCGCTTGCTTATTATTCATTCTGTGACCAATCATCACGATGATGACACAGTTTGCGTGATTCAGGTCACACGTTGAAAGTCGCGTCATAGCTCGAGGTTCTTCTTAGTGTTCATCTTTCGACGAGCTCACAATAGCCTGGCCGCCCGCGGTGGCACACTTACTTGTTTACTTCCGCTTTGTTCGCTTTCCCCCTTCTCCAACTCCGCCTCGATCGCAGCAGAGCGGCGCGGAACTGAACTGTTCTTTTCGCATTGCTATCATCTACTGTTAAAACACGTTCTCATCACTAGTATGTTGTGATGTTCCTCGCACATTCATGTGTCAACAGGCCAAAGCGCTGTCGCCACGCTATTCCGCACATCGAACCGCACGCCGTCGTCCCCGTGAGTGGCTTCTAGTACAGATCGTGGTTGCGCAATCCTGGTTTCACAGCATATCAAGGATAAAGTGCCGTACGTCTCGCTCTATGATCGCCGCCGCGGCGGGCTCTGTGCTGACTGTACTGACTGCCACAATCCCGTCTTGCAAGCTTCTAGATCGCTTTGGCGCAGCACTCGGCAGATAGAACAGTGCACCTTAACATTTCCACCGGTCGTGCCACTGCCTTCGACCTGTCACCCTGGAAGCGCGCACTGTTGCTCGGTTTCCTGAGTGGATCTGCCACGTCTGGTGGTTTCAGAATCGTGCAATACGATCATGTCACTGATGTGTACGCACTTAAACGCGCAGCATACACGCTCTGAGCTCCGCAAGACACGAACATAACAGTAAAAACGAGCCTAGAGATGACAGCTCTTTTACTCGAAACGATGTCTCAGATGTCATAGTGTTTTGCTCCGGCTGAGCCCAGCCGGTTGCCCAATGTAGCACACCTCATAGACACGACTCTTAAAAGAGCGTCAAGACCAAAGCTCCTACTCACTAACAGTCAGCTAACAGACCATCCTCCATCATCACAACAAAATATCACCACGTGCGACCGTGTGTACAGTATCCATATAGCGTAAGTCATCAGGTGTTAGCTCCAGTCGCAATCTATTCGACACCACTCGTTACACTGCTGCTCACAACTACGTTGATTGGCAATGAGAGAAGTTTGTTGATGCGAGTGCCAAGAGCGTAACGAAGCGCAATAATCACCAAAGCATATGATCTTTTGCGGGAATTCGATTTAAAATAGGTCATTGGTGCAAGATGAAGGACTATTCGACGCGATATACATAGAAATCAAGCCGACAGTGCCAGTTTGCGATCAGCTGTGTGTGGCCGGCTCCTGCGGTGTGATGGTCGTGTCAGCAGCCACGATAAACGAAAAGATTAGCAATATGCTGATGCATGGGGTTTGATAGGAAATCAGCAGGTAATGCGATCCACGCCTGAATCGGCTTAACCGTTTCCTGTTCCATATCCGACTCCCCCATGCAGCCGATACAGCTCCATTGTCGGACACGGAACCCGGAATCGTGCAGAGTGAACCATTTGGCTGTCCGCCAAAAATCGATAGACCAGGAAAATAAGATCCTGCACGACGCCGCTTCGTATCACTAATGGCGGTCCTCTGCCGCCTTGCGCTGTTACAGTTTATGCATTTTTTATACGTAATAATGTCGACTTCTCGCCTCTGCCCTTCGTCCTCATGCACATTCTATCTTCTTGACACATCACGCACTAGAAATGCCATGCCGTAAATCATTACAGCTTACTCGCATTCGACATCGTGGGTGTGTTGTCGCACTGTTGTGTGTGTTAGCTGTGTGTGTGTGCTAGCTTGTGCTCTACGTGTGTGTGTGTGTGCATAGCTTGCAGACTGTGTTGTCGCTCTTATCTTCGTATGTGTGTGTGGCTCGATCTCGACTGTGTATCACTGCTCACTGCTCGATCGTGCTGTGCTCTGTGGCTGTTCAGCTCATTGTGTGTCACTGTGTCGAGCTGGTCACGCGTCACTGTCACTCACTTACTTGTGCGTGTGTGTGTGTGGGTGCTTGTGTGTGTGTGTGTTGTGTGTGTGTGTGTGTGTGCTCAGGTGTGTGCACGCTTGTTTGCGTGTCATCGAGACGTGGATGTGTGTGGTGTGGTGTGTGTGTGTGTGTGTGTGTGTGTGTGTGTGTGGTGTGTTGTGTGTGTGTGTGTGTGTGTGTGTGTGTTACTCGCTACTCTGTTGGCATCGTGTCTGTGTAGGATGTCGATGTGTGCTCTTAGTAGCATCACATGTCGTAGTCGTTGTGTGTGTCGTGTGGTGCATACGTGATTGTGTGTTGTGTGTTTCACACTTCACGTGGTGTGTTGGCGTAGATTGTGTCGCATTCTCTGTGCACCGTCCAGCTCGACGTTGCTATCGCCGTGTCTGTTTTTTATACGATGCATGTCCGTTTTCTATATGTGGTCTGCTACTACGGATGTGCATCCGTCTCTATCCTTATCACCGCTCACGTACGCACTCACGCGTCTGTCGATGTTAATTGGAGTCAAGAGTACGTCCATCGCGTGACTCACGTCACTCACATGCCACTTCGGAAAATGTGTCTTCACAATCACTCTATTCACGTTTCTCAACACTCCACTGCACCGCAGCTTTAAAACTCTACTCAGTTAGTGCATCACGTGATAAATCGTTGAAAATTCCATTGGATAACGGCGTCGCAGGAGTACTATATAAACAATAGTGCCGCGCTGAACGGCACTATTGCTTGCGCCGCGACGAAATCCGTTTACGTCGCACCGCAAACTACTCCTCAGCAGCCTCTCGGCGCGGCCACACGCAAGAGTTCGAATTAATGGGCGATGTGTGTTTTGGTGTCCGAGACCCGTTTATGATTTAACCACCCTCCCCGAATGCACGACACCGAGACAAATCTTCCAACTCCGAGTAATAAACGACAGCGTTAATCAAGGCCCATGAAAGTAAACAAGAACCACAAATTTTCAATACATTCTCTATTGTGCAAATACCCACCCACCGTCACATACTGACTCCAATCGACACCTGAGATCACGACACATAGAAACGCATCACCACGCCCTGACGCTAGACCGTTTATCCTCAACCTACACTCACTCACTGCACTTCGGCCACAAAATTGAAATTGTTCGTCCACACACACATCAACACATACACAATACTTTTGTCTCTATTCACTTAATCATGTTGCACCAGATGCACTTGCAAAGTCATCGATAGAACTAGCACTAAAAAACATCTAAATGCCCCGTCACATGTTGGGGCCAGCTATGCTCGACTACATGACCTACAGCACACACACAGGTGTTGCCTTTGGAATGAAACATCCACGTGCCGGCATCCACAACAAACACACGACATAACGCACACACAACAGCCCACACACACACACCAGCACGCGCGCACGCATGCAGCGCAGCGCTCGTCACGTATACCTTGCGCACCACAGGCTACAAGCCAACAATACACTGACTCGAAGACGACATAGTCGAGGCCGGCTCAACAACGGCATTTCAATATATAAAGTATATAGTAATATATATATATACGACTCGACACACTAACACACCACACACACTCAGGATTGCAGCATTCATCG
>NW_014577142.1:46295-53795 GCF_000485595.1 Priapulus caudatus | reverse complement strand
CCACACATTCCGTTAATATATCTGCACCGCAACTGCACGAAAATCACAGAAAGATATTAGTAACACACACACACACACACACACACACACACACACACACACACACACACACACACACACACAGACACACCAAACACCACATCCACAACACACACAGCATACACACCACACACCAGCACACACACACACACACACAACAACACAAACCAATGCACACGTCAGCGCAGCGCATAATGCATACCCCGCGCGCGCACACGCGCCGGCCCAACTCCCATCTCGGCAAGATATTGGCGTGGAATTCGTACGCCGACGCTGGATGAAGAAGTTAGACGTGTCTGCTAGTCTGCGAGGCTGGGAGACTCGTGCCGCGTCTTGTTCTTTTGCGTGCCGTGGAATGCGACGTGGAGGCACGGGAACACTTGTTGCGCCGTGGCGCCTGTGCCCGCACGTAACACGTCGACGAGCTGACAGAAGCAAAACCGCGTAGAGGAATCGACGAAAAGCAAGGAGCCCTAGCTAGAAGCTCGCTCACAGCACGCGTCGACACCGATCGCAGCCAAAACATCGACTTGTTTTTGTTTTGCTTGTATCGAGCCAACTAAATAAGCATTCTGGTCAAACATTATTGAAAGGCGATAGGACTTTGCTGAACCGCGGCCTGTTTTTATGGCACGGATCCGTGTAGATTTCGACCCTAATCGTGAGCATGCAGGCACCATGCGGGTGATTATGAGAGTTGATAAAGGCGCAGCTCTCAACCACTCCTGAGATGCGAATCTTTTATTCAGCACTCCCTGGACAGTGCTACCCCGACACACGCATCAACAGGAAAATCCCGAAAGCGTACAAACGTCAACGCGCAGTGAAAGTGTAATTAGACGTAACGTTAGCACTAACGACATAACTTCCCTAACTAACTGGCTAGAGCAAAGAAAAAGCATAGAGCGAAATCAATGTCAGTTTTCAGGGATGGTAAAAACGAGTGTGGAAACGAACTAGTATTGCAAATAAAAACGACTGTTAGACAATTTCAAAAAGAGGGATTATATCATGAAAGACGCTCAATCATCACAGCCTGTTTTCCGCAGTGTGGAGACTTATATATGTTACAATTATGCTTATTCATTGCATTCACTTCGATATTTTATTATACCTATAAGTACACACAATTCTATTGACTCGGTACGTCGGTTGCGTACCAATTTGGTGGTATTAGTAAACTACTGAAGGTCAAAGTAAAAGACGAAAGCAAAATTTGAATTTTTATATCCGAGTTCAGATATAAAGGATTTTAGATATAATATTTGAGGTTTGCTGCACAGTGGATTCAATTCTGACCTTTCCGCTTAACCACATAGAAACCCCTACTTTTGAGTTTATTACGTAATTATTGCGACAAAAGCATACAGATGAAGTATTCGATCAGTGACGCATTGACCCACAAATTCTGAATATTAAAACAATTTTCACATTAAGGCAATGCCTACTCCACTGTCTATCTCTGCTCTAAAATATTTCCTATTTGGCATATATATAGCACTGGGTGATTTGACCAGGAGCAAAGTAATTTTGCCACGGGGCAGTTTTGATGGGTCCTCGACATCCGCAACGACATCAGCTATACTATCTGCTATGTTTGCGTTTTAATCCATCCGTGATGCAATGAATTAGCATGCGTGGAGTAGTACTATTCCCACTATGTAAAAGTAGTGATCCTACAATTCCCTACTAATAACATATCAGCACTCACTGTACATATCCCGTACACCCCCGTATACCCCGTACACCCCCTGTACACATACCATTATTATACACACCCATGTACACACCCTGTACACACCCCATACACACCCTGTACACACCCATACGTACCACAACACGTTTTTACAGCGACTATATTGACCTATCAAACATTCATCAAAATCATGCATGCAATTATGTAAAATCTAAATTATCTAAACCTGGTGTGTACTCGTCGTATAGAGAATCACTGGGAACGATTTAGAGAGTTACATGGTTGAAAACTTCAAACGTCGCTCAAGTGGTGTTCTACTATAATGGTCATAATAATTCTATATATTATGGTCAATCGGACCACGGTGTCATTCTCTAATTTAGAAATAATCACGATTTTTTACCGAACTGAGGCGATTCCGGCTATCACGGCATAGTAAGATCGCCGATTTCAGTCAATCTTACTTTTTATCGCGTACCAAAGACTTGAATAAGAAAATAATCATTTATGAATTTGCCCACTTGGGCGCATAGAGATGGCTTCATCTAATTTATTCATGCCTCCATTTATGGATTTAACAGGTTACTGACGTGTCCGAGAACAGGAAAGCTGCTGATCAGCAGTTGAATTGACCTTGTAGCTTGGTACACTCTACCAAGGCAACTTACGCAAAGGACCCTGTGGTCCCGACATTAACCATTTTTGTATTTTCCATGGGTGTGTTGTCAGGATAAACCATCAGTATTCCAGTGCAAACATCTAACTTGAGGCTGCATATGCATATCAAACTTACTGAGGTACGTTTTATATTCATCTCGTACCTAGTCGCGTTGATTGCCCAATATTTAGGTAAGTGAGGTAAGCAATTTACCTCGGAATGGGCGTCCAGAACTCTTTCACAATAATGATCATTTTGTAGCACAATAACATGATTGCACCGGCTGAAAGGCTACGCTCCCACAGACAATCACTCTTTCCTCTCTGTTTTGTAGACGTGACAGTACAACCATTACCCCTGTTTCCCCTGATTCTGTACTATCTTTTTGTAGCACAATATCATGATTGCACCGACAGAAAGGCTTCGCTCCTACAGACAATCGCTCTTTCCTCTCTGTTGTGTAGATGTGGCGGTCGGCCTACAACCCCCTGCTGTTTCCCCTGATTCTGTACCGTAGAGGGGACGGCTGACGGTTGCTGAACTGATCGCGGAATGTGCGATCGTGTAAAATACTATACTTCTGCTCCCAGCTCACCTTATCATCAACGCCATAAAAGATGACTTTCAAGAAATGGAAATTACCAACTCGTCTGACAAACTAGGTGTGAGTTTATATGACATTGTGCACGACGTAATAATTGTTTTCTTCATAATCAGATTACAGGGCCTTATTTTGACCACAAATGTCTAACTAGAGACTGTGCTGTAACACATTAATTCTGCCGAGTGCTCATTCAGAACCTTTGGCAATATGGCAAGAACTTCCGCTTTGCATGAGCAGTCCTTAGCACAATCACAAACCAATGTTGTGTATCATGGCAATTCGCTGCATGGAATTAAGTCGGGGGCTGCCATGCAACATAGTGAGCTTGCCTTTTTCGGTTTCAATTACGCAATATTGTGATTGAAGAATCTCATCCCCGACAGTCAATCTTTTATACTGTTACGATCAATCAGCAGAATTAAAAAAAATAATTACATTCTCTGAAGAAAATATGGTGGCCATAATGTCACTGGCTACATGCATAATCTTGCGCTGCGTGTTTACCGTGACCGCATCAATTGCCTGCTAGGTTGGGATTAGCAGCCAGTAGAGAGCGTCACAGACAACTAGCTTGGACACAGAGTACTATACAGGAGGCAATTATGAGATTGATGTATTGACAACAAAGCCCCATAACGCTGTCATGCAGCATGGTCTCCAGTTTTTGTTCCGCTATACTAATGGTTGTTTCTTTCATCTTCTACTATAGGCATAACCAAGATCTAAGGCAGGAATCTGACGCCCACTTGATATCCAGATCACAGGGGGCAGACCTATATTCGGGTTCTCGTACCCTGGTCGGACATCCCCTTACATGACCACTCTCTGCCTTATCACCCCAAGTTATGGTTTCGGCACATGACAGCAAGATTCTTACCAGGTTATCCAGGCTCTCTGCAGCAATATCAGCCTTATTTAAATTTATTCTACAAGACCATTCTTTCCTACAAGACCATTCTTTCCTACAAGACCATTCTTTCCTACAAGACCATTCTTTTCTACAAGACATTGCCTCATTTGGCTCTCCTAGTAGCTCACTCAGATTTTTTGCCAGAATAATCAGCCAGGTATAGCAGTATCAATTTCTGGATTCTCTAAGATCGATTGATTCAAAATAATTCTACCATCATCACTCTAAAACCAGAATTCCTTCCACGGATCATCATTTCAGCAATTCTCTCAATGATCTGGTCATCTAAGCTTATCATGCGAAGCGGAAATCCCACTGAACATGCTGCTTTAAATAAATCTGCCCAGGACCTCCATTCTGCATTAGTCCTGTGTCCTGGCGTTGTGGTTTACTCACCCATATTTGCACATCCTGACTCTATTCATACCAGAATTTGCTGCTGGAATATAGTCTAAAGCATTGATGACCTAGAAAACGCAGTTAACTTTTGCCCATCCGCTAGTCAAGTGACTAGTTTAACCGATGCAAGAACATATCTGATAGTCTTCCCACAATCCTAGTAACAATCTAGGAACTCCACGAAGCTTCCTTCTGTGTTTGATGTAATGCTTCATTGGATTCGAATATGGCCTTATCCATGACCCATAACCTCACCGGATATACCTTTGCCCTTCGTCTTCGTTTGAATTTTGTACGTCGATTCGAGGTATGCTACTAACTTGCATAGCGACTCGTGGTTCGATGTGCAACTACACAACCTGCCAGGCTAATGTTCATCAGATCACATATGCATGCCTACCTCTGCGATTTCTATCAAGTCTGAGCTTCTGTCTATTATATGCTACCTTCATAATGGCTCTAGGATCACCCATACAGTGTGTTTCACACGCCCTAGTCGGGTGAGTGGCATTGACCCGAGCAATTCGGCGTGAAATATTTTGCCAGTTTTAGTGCAGGCTTTTGCAACATGGTCATGACAATAGAAACAAAATGCGCGGTCGGTGTATGAACTTCGTGGCTATGTATAGTCTCTATGTGCGACTTCCTTTGTGAGTTCTATATCGGAGCAGATTAAGGCACATACTGACGCCATTTTAATCGGTAATGACAAGTTGACAATGACAGCTAGTGGATTCCGTAAACTTTGCAAGGTGATGTTTATTATTGGTCAATAGTATGTACTCCATCTGAGGTTTGGGCGGGAAAGTCAAGCATGAACTACTTCCAGCTTAATATGAGACAGGAGAAATAAGTTCATATTAAATTAATGAGAGCAACGTTGTTTTTAAATCAAATATTTCTTTGTCGTTTTGACGAACAATTAATTCTAGCAGCAGTTTTGACATCTGATTCGGTTCTCAAACTTGTCGTTACAGTAAATATTTTTCGATTAATCTCAAAATTAAATTATTTTAGTTGATGGAACGGTATCAGAAGACACTATGCCAAGATATATTGGCTGGTGTTTCACTCTGTTTTTCAGTGATTGCAGTGAATTACTTTTACTGCATCTTCTGCCAGGCGTTTTCCTATCAGAATCCTCACCGTGCATGACATATATTCAAGATATATTCCATTTCCCACGACAGATCTAGCAGATAGAATTATGCTAACGTTTCTTGTATATTCTCGAGTTTGGTGTCAATATGCGTGCTGAATTATAATATTTACTACCGTCGCTTGTCAATTCATTGAGCGGCCGATGTTCAACTCCTTCTTATTCCCCACCATTTGCTCTACCACATCCCATGCTTCTATACATTCTATTTCATGATGCAATAGTCAGTTAAACTATAACAACATTTGGCCATGCAATTGCCCAATTTGTATTTTTTCACTTTGGTTTGCCGCGGTTTGCCATTAAGTTATCGATAACAGCATGTGAGTTTTTAAACCTTTCGCGTGGCATATTCTAATGTGGTCAAAATTAGTCAAAACTATTCTAGCGGTTCTGTTGGAGTTTTCTAGTATACGCTAGTATATATTCAAGTGCATTGATCTGCATGCATGAGATTATATCAGTAGACCCTATTATTATTATTATTATTATATGTATAAGTATATTGTTTGCTTATGTGTATTCTAACGTGCAGTTGTACGCAGAATATGTAGTTTGGAATGAACCAGCCTGGAATGCACTGAGCAGATTCGTCGTACAGTAAAGATCTTAAAAAAATAATTAATTTTCTATCGGTGCATGAACCTTCTCAAACAATGATATTACTGCATGTATGGTATATTGCAATATTAAAATACTGCAGCTTTTGATACCTATATATATACGTCCTAACAACATATTTCAGATTTAATCTTATCAATAGCTGGCAACCGGAACCCCTCAACAACCTATACAGGGGTGTGATCATAAATATAATACATTACAATATGATATCCATGGGTGTGATAGTCATATAGGCTATTGCTTTATTTATTTATAATAATCTCTGCATTGCAAACCAAAGCCATGCCACGATTACGCTGGGGTGAAAGGGGGCAGCACTGTACAATAACGCGTATGGCACATGGCGATTTACGTTTTATGCCTCTAATCATATAATATCAACGCAATACTAAAACACTCACAATACTGAAATGCCCTTAGAGTAAGTTTATTTGAATTTAGAGGACCACGGCAATAATAAGAACATAATAAGATCATATTCGCTTTGTTTTAACTATAACACACACAATTCCGTGTAACGATCAAGAGAGTATAATTATTATAGTCTCCGAGAGGCACAAGAGAATCTGACTTCCTAAATCTGGAAGAAAACTAAAAATATTGCTGCCAAATAAATATAAATAACCACACAACAAGTTTAAATAATAGAGAACAGAATGATCCCTTCAACCTATTTTATCGTACATTTGCTTTATTTCGAGAAAATTTATAAACCATAGTCTATAGAACTTAAGAGAGACGCACGGATAACTCTTCCTTTCCTACTCCTCCTCCTCCCCATCTTCCACGTCCTCCACCGCCTCCTCACGCGTCCTGCTCCTCCTCTCTTGCTTTCTTCTTTTTCTTCCTCTTCTCCTTCTCCTTCTCCTCCTCCTTTCCTTCTCCTTCTCCTTCTCCTTTCCTTCTCCTTCTTCTTCTCCCCTTCCTTCTCCTTCTCGTTCTCCTCCTCCTTCGCTCTTCTTCTTTTTTTTCCTCCTCCTCTTCTTCTTCTTCTAGTTCTTCTGCTTTCTTTTAATATTATTATTCGTCTTCCTCTTCTTTGTCTTTCTAATCGTCCCCAAATCGATCCATTTCTTCCTCATACTCTTCACCCATTCCCAAAATATATTTTTCCATATATATCATTCCATTATTTATCCAGTATAATTTTCGTCATGGATGCACATGAGTCGCCCAAACAGAGAACTAAATTTGCGTAGTTTTCTCATTGCGAAATGCGGTCACGATGATATGAAATTACTGACGGGCGCACTATTTCATGTTTGTAATGAATACGAAGGCTACAGAATACATGGGAAACAAATATTCGACTCCCCGCTAATGGTGCGCAGCCCATATATTAAGGCCGCCGCACACCAGCCGATTTTTACAAACGATGAAGCGATGAAGCGATGAAGCGATGAAGCGATGA
>NW_014577142.1:38282-45595 GCF_000485595.1 Priapulus caudatus | reverse complement strand
CTTCTCTCTCTCTCTCTCTCTCCTCTCTCTCTCCGTCTCTCTCGCTCTCTCTCTCTCTCTCTCTCTCTCTCTCGCTCGCTCTCTGTCTCTCCCTCTTTCTCTCTCGCTCCTCTACCGTCTCAGGTCATGCGGTGCATCTTCACCGGCTCACTCGCTCACAGTAGCCTCACCCTCTGCCTCCACCGGCTCCCACCGGACATCTACCTCATGTTCTCCATTCTCCCCGACTCTCGCGCCCCCATAACCCCACACCATGCATATCTCGCAATCTTCCCGACTCTCTGTCTCTCCTCACCTCTCGTTAGGCCATGGGCCGAGGTGGCAAAATCAGTCTAGAAAATGACTTTCGTTTGACATCGCCCAACCCTTCAATCTTGACTTCTCTCCCTCTCTGTCCTGCATTCTTGCCGGCACCCGCACCCCACCACCCCATCTCTAACAGCCTCACAGCTAGGCGCTCGCTCTTCCAGTATCCCACTTAGACTGGCGCAGTGGGATGCTAATTACTAGCTCGTTATTGCCGACGTCCTATGGGCGTGATTCTATGGAAGTAATGGCTTGGCGCTACGGCATGTAAATCATACGTAACTGATGAGCTTCAGCTACGATGCCTAACCATGCAGCCAGCCGGCAGGCAGGCAGGCAGGCAGCGGTACAGCCGGCCGCACTACATCGTATATAGTATATCGTCTATCGTATATAGATATGTAGCGTGTATATATCAGGTGACGTATAAAACGTCGCGTTCGCGCGCGCGCGTGTATGTGTGTGTGTGTGTGTGTGTGTGTGTGTGTGTGTGTGTGTCCCACACACACACTGTGTGTGTGTGTGTGTGTGTGTGTGTGTGTGTGTGTGTATGTATGTATGTGTGTGTGTGTGTGTGTGTGTGTGTGTGTGTGTGTGTGTGTGTGTGTGTAATACATATTCGTGAATGTATGTCTGTGTGTTTGTCTGTTCTCAATACAAATCCATATGGAGCACTCTAGAAATGTCCAAGGACTTTCACAATTCAGTAGGGGTAACTTTTGATGCTGAATGTCATGGGCACATTGGATTTGACCTTCAAGCACAAGTAATAAAGACAGAGTCACCTACAACTACAGTACTCTGCCACGGTTCTTCGCTATATCTACTCTGCTACTTTCTGCATCGTTCTACACTCGACAATCACTACGCTGCTACATACTACGAGAACCAGAAGTTATCACCTAAATAGAAGTACAACAATGGGTGGAGGATGCGGGTAACTCAACTTTCCGCACGATTCCTGTTTAAGAATCGGATGATGGGGTGCGATAGCTGCCTGATTACCTGAAAGGTATGACATTCCGTCATGTGCGCTATATTCACCGTTAACGACACACCGAGCACGCACCTCGAGTTGCAGTGATCCGACCCCGGAAATGTATTGCAGCAGGTTGGAGAGAAGAAATGCACGATACACGGAAAATTCTGACTAGGGCGTCATGACTGACGCATGAAACGAATGCTCCCGTGTCGACTAACGCAGGAAACGCTGAACTGTGAACCGAAACGTGGAAAAAATTTTTAACGCATGACCGAATAGTTGCCACGTTCGTATTCCCGGCCTGCGTTCGCTGGTGCCCGCCCCTTCACGACAAGGACAGGCGGTTCCCGCCATTGCGATAAATGCGCTCGTCGTGCAGTGCGACATTCCGCCGCAACATGGCCACGTCTATGACAATATGTACACGTTGGTTTATCGGCCGTATAATTGAAACGGAACTCGCCAGTGTTGAAATTCGCATCGCGTCTTCTGTAGTTGCCAGGCACTGTACAATACACAATGTACAATGCAATGTACAATATACAAACACATGTATCAGGAATGAATTATCTGCAATGTAGTATAGTATGATCTATTTGATCTATTTCTAGATAACCCAACCCTGAATATATATATATATATATATATATATATATATATATATACTATTATAAGTGCATACTCTAGATATGCAACAACGTTGTGGAAAAGTGGCAAATCGCATGTAACCCTTAGTCTATTATCTTGGCTACCAGGAGGACGGTTAGCGAATTTGCGCTGTAGTGCACTCGCTGTATCCTCTAATAACGAACTATGTAGTATTTTTGAGACTCAGTGAGTGCACCTCGCCCTCAATGGAAGATCCGCCGTACGGAATTTCTGATGCCTAGCGTTCGTCTTCCTGGACCGCGTTGGCCAACAGCAAAGCGACATAGCGGCGGCATCTACTCTACTCTCACAATAGGGACCCACGGGAATACGATGGTGCCATAGATTTTATATGATGAATTTGTTGACAAATTTCATGTGAATTTTTTGAGGTGAGTACTTAAGAGCTGTATTATTCTGTTGAGAAGTATTCTCCCGGGTCGTAGGCCTTGTCTTTGCTTTTGGACCAAATCGCAGTTGTTTTGTAGAATGATCTACAAGACAAATAATACTGTGACAGTTTCTCGTCAGCGATCAATTTGTCATGCTGTTATCTGCTCAACTCTTAAGAATCCTATTGTTAATATTTCAAAAATGGAAGAACTGAACCTTTTTATATATATATATATATATATATATATATATATATATATCATATAATCCTTAATATCAACATCAAAACATCAAAAGTTGGGAACATATAATGAAATACTCGGCTATCCTAATCTGCGGATATGTACACACATAACTACAATACACAGTGTTGATTTCTGAATACAAACATTTCAGATAAATATTATTATTATATAATACTATGCACATATACATATATATCTTTATGAAATCACCGAGCTTCCTATGTAATACTTTCAGACGTCAATAAAGGCATAACTAAAGCGTAATTAGATAGATGACCGTGGAGAATCTAGAGGGGGGTTGGGGGGTTGCAACCCCCAATTCAGCCACTGACTAATGTTATGATACTAGTAAAATGGGGCAAAAAAAATTCAGCCTGCAGGCTGGTAAAAACTGGGGATTTCCCCTGTGACCACACAGCTGCCTGAATTTTCCAGGTGGGAGGGGGCATGCCACCGGACCACCCTAACACCGCGTGCCTTTGGCACGTCTTTACTCAAATATCAACCCCTTCCCCTCGCTCCTGAAAGCTAGATTCGCCCTGATATAAGTATATTATGAGTATATTATATGAGTTATATTATATGAGTATATATATTATGATATATTATGAGTATAGGGTTGGTATTGAGATGCTGCTAACATACGCAACTTTAACTAATACAGTCACTAGCGCCGACTAGCGGCACAGAAACGTATAAAACATACTATTTTTGGCAATTTGGATGTAAGGAAGCCAGAATCATCTATATAGCATTATTAAAGAGACGAATGCGGATCAAGTTTTCCTGCTTCATACTCTCTGTTTCTCATCTGTTTACATTCTCTTTCATTTATGAGTATAATTTTAGGGAAATAATATTGAGCGTATATTAGGCGTGCTATTAGCAGCGCGATCTGATGCTGTGTTCAGAATAATTATAAGACCTTTTCTGGCGTGGAATTTTGTTTTGTGTATACAACACACACATATGCACGTACACACAGACACTTGGGCGCGCACAAACATACACACCAACACGTATACATATTCAGATAGTGCTTGTTTTTTTTTATAGCGATATCAGATAGTGCGCCCCGAATAGTTGATGTTAAGGAGCCAGCGCACGAGAACGAAAAACAGCATCCCTTAACTGTGCAATATGAAATTCGTGTCTGATTATTTCATCTAACCATGCACCTCATAGTTACCACATCATAAAGATATTGCATAGTATAGCAACCCGTGCCAGACAAACCTAAAGCAGACTTGTAGACCTTAATGTTCTAATTGGATAGTCAATAAGCTTAGCCATGAGTAATGAAGAAAACATGTACAACATGAGTAACACAGAGATGTTTTTTTCTGGGATAATACATTTTTGTTTAGCTTAGGAGGCTTTATTATAAAATATGTATATTGTTGACAATGAAATTATTCCCGTTGACACACAAATGTCTCTTTCGTTGAAACTATTTGAGACAATACGAGTGTCAATGTATTACACTGCATTGATTAGAAATCAACAGCAAACACTAATTTTATTGTATAATGTAACATAACTAACCTGGTTTTGTATTATGCTTATAACTATATGTTGCACACGTTGTTGCTGACGGTAGATGAATATTGCGATATTGTTTATTATGGATGCTATGAAACACTGAGAACTAAAGCCACCCGAAACATCATATCGACATTAGCGACAACACGATTAGGAATACCGCCGCTTTGCAGAGCTTGTAGACATAAATTTCTCATATAGATGGCGGCGCATCTTTTAAACAGCGAGAAATGATGAATGTAAGAAGTAACAGGTGATTATTCTTGAGATGTAGAACAATTCGTTTTACAAGAAACAGATATTATCAAGAGCTAATAATATTAGGTATTATTAGCTCTTGATATTATAGATAGAGATGGTACAAGATAATTATAAGCTGTTTTGTTTGACCCATTATTGTAACGATTATGTAACTTAGATGAGCAGATGTACTTGTATACATATAGCTGGTTAAATGAGAGGCATTGAGTCGTGGTATTTTTAAGATGCAGCAGGTCACAGTACCTATAAATCCTGTACAGAGAATTCACTGAATACTATTTCGTTTCCCCTTTATGTATTTGGCTGTTCTTATAAAGACCAAGCGAGAGTTGTGCTGACGACCAATGTAGCTAGGCTGACCGTCTTGGTAGTTGCGCCAGCAGTCGTGATCTCCGATCGCATTGTCGTACAGTCGCTGGGTATGGACAGATTCTGTATGGTACCGTATAACCTAAAACATCATGACAATATTTCAGTATAAAAAGTTTGCGAAGTATTGTATCGTCCAAAATATCACGATAATAACTTATTATTATAAGTGCGTAGCGTATCGTAGGCCTATAATCTAAAGAAAATTCGAAGAAATTTTAATAGTATATAATTTAACGTGGTATGGTGTAATCTAACATTACAGCGCGCGAGAAATTCCTGGCTAGTAAGGATATTACGTTCGGATAAAGCTCATGGGTAACGTTAACCATGTAATTACCCAATGTTATGATAATGAACGGTCGACATGATCGTTCTGAGATTGGGTTGAATATGACGCCACCATGCAATCTATCACTTAGAATCGATTAATCTTACCTGTACCAGTTATAATTCCAGTATTCTGAGCCACGTGCACACAGCGCTCTCTTTACATCAAAGGTTTCGTCTAACGACATGAAATAGCCGTTCTTTTCCGTAAATGGTAACCAATTTGTTTTCTTGTAGGCACCATGTTCAGAGACGTTCTGTGTGGGGTCGCTGCAAGAAAATAACACCGCGACCAATGCTTTTCACTCTGGGCCATTTTCTTATACTTTTTGCTAACAGATTTTTTAGCTGTTGTATTTCTGCAGTTAAAGAGCAGTACTGCGACAACAGTAAAAACCATTAAAAATTCCGTTCGACACTGATAGGTGTGCTTACCCGTATTTAGCAAAGTCGGTCCACATATTAAGAATCGTCTCCGTAAATTGTCTGTCCCGTTCATTGAATAAAAATGCAGTGTAGAAACAGAGGTTAGGTTTCACGCATACTTCATAAGATGGTTGGAATGCTAGGCCAAATACGTATATGAGGTCGATCCCATGTCCGACGTCTGCAAAATTATAGCGAAAGTGCATTGCATTTAATCACGACTTATTGCACAACTATTGACATATCGCATCACCATTACAATATTTATATATTAATGCCTGTTGTTGGGGGCACTATGACAGCATAGTGCCCCCAACAACAGGCATTAATGTATTTAGTGCATCACATGACTTTGCAATCTACTCGGCAAATATGAAGTGAATAAGACAAAGTTTCTTAAACGAACAATTTCAATTTGTATTAAAACACAATGCGTTATAATAACAATGCGTCGCGCAAGCAATAGTGCCCGCTCAGGCGGGCACTATTGTTTCTTAGTGCATCACGTGATAAATCGTTGAAATTCCATTGGATAACGCAGCAGGCACTATGAAGCAATAGTGGCCGCCTGAGCGGGCACTATTGCTTGCGCGACGCATTGTTATTATAACGCATTGTGTTTACGTCACGAATCTCCTGCGTCTGGGCGCCACGCAAGAGTTTCGAACGGCGGTTGTGTTTGTGTCGAACGTTTCGCTACATCGAATGCACCGGCAAATTAGGGAGTATAAAGAAGGTATATAAGCATGAAAAGTAGATTGCATAGTCATGTGATGCACTAAAAACATTAATGCCTGTTGTTGAGGGCACTATGCTCTCATAGTGCCCCCAACAGCAGGCATTAATATATAAATAGTACCTGCGACGTTATCCAATGGAATTTCAACGATTTATCATGTGATGCACTAAGATGAGATAATGTTAATAGCATACTCCATTCGAGTTACATCGGTGTCGTGCCGGATGGACATAGCACATCTATAGTTAGTTAAGCCACGCAATATATCAGTGGTCATATGTCACTTGTTAGCCAATAGGTCAGTTGTTATGCGACACATAAAGTGGTTATGTAATATGACAGAATAATATGTATTAGTGAATATGGGTTGTATGCGGAATCGACAATATGCCACAGGCCATGTGACTTATTTATACACTACCGGTTATGTGACCGGCCAGGTACGGCCAGCTTACCAGCTACAGGTGATTTATCCGTCTATGCGAGATAATCACCCCTTTTATATTGGTGCTAGGTTGGTCATACTAGGCTAGTTTGTACCCTTGTTTTGACAAATATTTATACGTGTCTACTTTGTAGCACTTCGTTGCTATGGACAATTTTAGGACGTGCTGTCGACATGAAATGATTGGCTAGAGCTGCCTAACGATTACGGCGGCGGATGTGGCCAATTCGATAAGTCGAGCGGAAGGAACCACCACCTTTAATTAGATACGAGCCGTAGCGTTACGTGCGTTCACCTACACGGATTCCATGGAAAGCGATCAGAGACGAAATCCAGCCTGTAGACGTAGACGCGCTCCGAGTTGTTGGCGAAGTATTGCGCCTCGAGATCGGTCGCGGAGATGATTCCGATTTCACCGAGTACCTGTAAACACAAACTGACGTCGATGAAGGGTTTACGGACGAATGCCCGGATCATGTGTGTGTGTGTGTGCGTGTGTGCGTGTGTGCGTGCGTGCGTGCGCGCGCGCGCGCGTGCGTGCGTGTGTGTGTGTGTGTGTGTGTGTGTGTGTGTGTGTATGTTTATACAAGAGTGTAGCTTTCCCATTTTGCCGGGGGAGGGGGCAAA
>NW_014577142.1:36666-38047 GCF_000485595.1 Priapulus caudatus | reverse complement strand
TAGGTATATATTCAATGCGTGCTAATATTGATACGCACATCGATTGCGCTGCGTCTGGCGGAATCGTCAGAGTACGGATCATCCCAATTCAAATACTCCATCAATATCGAATTAGACATTTCTCCTGTTGGATCGGCGAAACGACCCTTCTTCATCAGTACCGGAATCACGTGATCCAGCAGCTTCTCGTACGTCACATCCGCTACATCAATTTCTGCGTAAGAAGCTGAAGAGTGAAAAGAGAAAATAGAGCAAATCGTGAATGGCCGTGTGCGAATTTCGGATGTTCGTTTACTTGGCATGATACCACTTGCAAGCCGAATCTGCACGAGAAAGAGGAAACGCAATTTTTGCGATCGAACGTGTTCGCGTCTGAAACGCTGCTTGAAAACCACAGATTCACTGCTGCCACGTTGTACACCATGCTTTGTCCACTGTGTCACTTTGTTCTACAGTAATAGCGGGTTCAAAACCACTTTAAATACAGTGTCAAATAACCCGGGTTCTTATACACCACCTTCAAAGAGTCGTTGCAAATAATCAGGTTTCGAAAAGATAGGCTTGAAACCACTTTTCTCCTAGTGTAGATTCATTACCTGGGTTATTTGTCCTCGCGTGCATACGACTATGTTTGATTTTTGGGTAGATAAGTAATGTAACTTTGATCACTTGTGTATGCAATCACGTACGCATAAGTGTGTGTCCCTCGTCTTTATTTACACCTGTCATGAACGGAATGCCTTTGTTATATTTCCGATCCTTCAAGAGTTGCGCTGGTGTTTCTGGTAGGAATCCAGTCGGCCCGTCTACCACAGGAGCAAGAGCCTCCGGGCTGTCACTTTTCTATCGAGCAAGCAATTTGTAATCTGTAATGTCTCGTGTATACGTAGGATAAGACCATGTAAATCCGAATGGCAATGCGCATGAGGAAACGCAATGGCATAAAAACTCTCCCTGCGTAATTACAGGACTGCACATTTCCCTTCTTGATATGTCGCGGTAATCTACTAAAATCACTATAAATCAATAATATATGCTGATAAGCAACAATATCCATTTATCAGGCACTCGTGCAACGTCTGCTATTCTCGTTTTACATGGAATCAGGAGTGTATCAAACCTGATGGAATGCATAAAGGCGTGACGTTTGCTGGACAGATTTTGCCGGAGCCAATTATCTATACTCAGCACATCTATATAATAATTTGAGTAGTGTCGTTCTGTTTGTTCCTGCATAACTTCTAGGCGCGTGCACGAATCTGGCTGAAAATTTTCATGCTTCATTCCTACGCATCAGGTTCGATTCTAACACTTTGTGTTTTTTATTTATTTGGGTTAAATGTAAAAAAAAAACATATTTAGAGAATCTAATGGAAAATAT